>NC_041390.1:493115671-493188105 GCF_002162155.2 Triticum dicoccoides | reverse complement strand
GAATCCCTCTCCGGTGGCCATCTTCATCATCCCGGTTCTCTCCATGACGAGGATAGAGTAGTTCTCCCTCGGGGTTGAGGGTATGTACCAGTAGCTATGTGTTTGATCTCTCTCTCTCGTGTTCTTGAGGTGGTATGATCTTGATGTATCGCGAGCTTTGCTATTATAGTTGGATCTTATGATGTTTCTCCCCCTGTAATCTCTTGTAATGGATTGAGGTTCCCCTTTGAAGTTATCTTATCGGATTGAGTCTTTAAGGATTTGAGAACACTTGATGTATGTCTTGCATGTGCTTATCTGTGGTGACAATGGGATATCACGTGATCCACTTGATGTATGTTTTGCTGATCAACTTGCGGGTTTCATGACCTTGTGAACCTATGCATAGGGTTTGCAACACGTTTTCGTCTTGAGTCTCCGATAGAAACTTTGGGGCACTCCTTGAAGTTCTTTGTGTTGGTTGAATAGATGAATCTGAGATTGTGTGATGCATATCGTATAATCATACCCACGGATACTTGAGGTGACATTGGAGTATCTAGGTGACATTAGGGTTTCAGTTGATTTGTGTCTTAAGGTGTTATTCTAGTACGAACTCTAGGGCTGTTTGTGACACTTATAGGAATAGCCCAATGGATTGATTGGAAAGAATAACTTTGAGGTGGTTTCGTACCCTACCATAATCTCTTCGTTTGTTCTCCGCTATTAGTGACTTTGGAGTGACTCTTTGTTGCATGTTGAGGGATAGTTATGTGATCCAATTATGACCTAAGGTTTATGACATCGTTATTAGACATCCGTGACTCCGCTATTAGTCTACTACACATGTTGAGGGATAGTTCATACCCACGGCCTATGCATTATTTGGCTCACTCCGAACATGTTAGTTTTAATATTTGAAAACTTTTATTGTTTGCTTGATTTTGAATTTGAATTTGAATCGTTTTCGAACTAATGCGAGATTAGCAATAGTAATCGAGGTGACGTGGCATCATTAGTAGAGGGTTACTATAGCTTAATTATCCAGGCGTGACAGTCACTTTGAGAAGTATGTGATAAGCAAGAGCTCCCCCTAAATTTGTGCATTATTTAAGATTTGCTTTTGAATGCAAATGCACAATTGATTAGGATCATGGGTCACTCTTCCATGTCACATACATCTTGGTGGAGCGCTCAAAATTATAGGAATTAAAACATGCACTCATCACCAAGCAAAGTGAATGATCATGTAGGGATATAAAAGATAATATCATCGATGCAAACATTAAAGTATAATATGATCAAACACATGATCATATAAGTATCTCACACACAGACATAAAAAGTATCAACCGAGCACACACAAAAGTTCAACCGAATAGCAAGAGAGACAAAGAAGGAAAACACACTCTCGCGAAGCCTATGATCTATACATTTCTCCCCCTTTGGCAACAAGTTACCAAAAAGTTTGAAAATGCATAGTGCTATGTGTCTCTCAGGCTTGATCTTCGGGAGGTGGTGTAGAGAGAACTCCAAGGACGAAGGCATCAGTGTCTGATGTTGGAGCTGGTGGAGTGGTTGCTGGAGGTAGCACTGAAGCTGTGGCTGCTGGTGCAGATGAAGTAGCTCTCGTATCTGGCACTAGCACTGCAGCCGACCTCTGACTTCTTCGCACTCACTGAAAAGCATCCGTAGTTGCCTTCCCTCTCTTCTCCTCTGCTTCCTCCTGGAGCTGCTCGACTGCAGTCTGTATCTCAGCCACTTTCAAATCAAGATCATAAAACTTGGTCTCAATGATCCTCTCCGAGCTCTCCTAATTTCGAGTCAGGGTGGCCAAGCCCTTCTCAATCCTCAAAGTTGACTGAATCAGATAAGCTAGCTAATCTTGCTTGCTCTGTAAGAACACATGAGATGCTTCCTCAACACTTGGCATCCTTGCAGCCTTTTCTACCTTTGCCTTTGCTCTCTTCTCTTGTGCTTGCATTGATGAAGGATCATTCTCATTCATCACAACTATGTTATCCTGAAATTCTGGGTGCAAAGGTAAATGCTCCTTGTCCAACAAGTAAGTGCATGTGCCCATCTTGGAGTTGATGAGCACCTGAATGTGTGTAGCATACCCACAAGATCTTTTCTGATCAGTGGCAGTCCTCTTGATTGTCTCAACAATCAGACTCATGACTTTAAATTTTTGAGGAACATCAAATATCTGCAGCAAGTTGATTGAATGGCCTCTGATCATCTTGTGATCTCCAGATTTGGGTAACAGAGTATGGCTCAAGATTGTGTTGATTGTAGGAAAACCAGACAACAAATAATGCTCAGATCCAAGCTTGTGTGTGTCTCCGAAGCTTTGTCTCGGATCTCCTTGTACATGTTTGCCATGGAATTGTGGCCTTTCTTCTTCTTGGCATACAGATCCAAATCATCCTCATGCTCTTCTGGGGCATTTAACAACTTGGCCCACTCATCAACAGTTAACTGGTATGTTGTACCCTCAGACATCCATATAATTCTACCGTCTGGATAAAAATGAGTTGTAGAATAGAACTACATAATGAGTTCATCATTCCATTTGGTAAGCTTCTGTCCCACAAATTTGTCAATGCCACATCATTTGAAGCTCTCGTGTACACCAGGAAAATAGTCTTCATTCTCATCAATGAATTCCTAATCAACCCATTTCATATCACAAACTATAGGCTTCTTGTCCAGCAGAATGGTCTCATAGAAATCATGTTGTTCCTTGGTGTGGAACCTATAGTCCACTGCAGTCTTCCTCCTCACAACATATGGATCAGACTGTCTCCAAAGTCTCAGTCCCGCATCCTTCCTGATGTTCATATCCTCAGCAATTGGATGAGTGTCATTGTGTTTTGGAATCTTTGGTTTTAGTTTCCTCATCACTTGGGCTTCTTCATCTTCTTATTCAACTTCAGGCACTAGGGCCTTGTTCTTCTCTTCACCTGGGATGATCTTGGTGCTTCTCTTGGGCTTAGAAGGCTTCTGAGCTTGGGCAGCAACCTTGGGGGCAGTCTTGGGCTTTGAAGTGGCAGCCCCTGACTTAGTGGCATCCCCCATAAGATTCTGGGACTTGGGTGCTGGTGCAGCATCCTCTTCCTCTTCATCTTCTTCTAGATCTCTCATTATGGAGAATCTACCAATGACTCTAGCAGTGGTCTTCTTGACCCTCTCTTTCCTTTTCTTTCCCTCTCCAGCAGCCTCTACAGTTGGCTTAGAGGTTTCAGCAGTTGAGGCCCTGGCCTTTAAGGTTGGCACCCTCTTGACAGGAGTCTTCTTATGCAGTTCATGATTTTTTGTTGCAGCAGCACCATATTCTTTCTTCAGCACTTTCTTTTTGGAGCTAACTTCCTACTCTGTAGCCACATAGTCCTCATCCTCAGAATCTGAGTTTTTCTTCTTCCTTGATCTGGTGGCTGCCTTGGGCAAATTTCTAGGAGTGCTCCCGCTGCCTTCATCATAGCTGCTTGAGGGACTAGTGCCCTCACTCATTTGCACTTGCTCTTCTGACTTGTTCTGACTATCACTCTGGTCAGACATTCTGGCAAGCAAACTGACAGCAAACCCTGTGAATAGATACAGATGAGGTAGAGTAGATGAGCATCACACAGTGCAAAGTTTTTGCAAAACAAATGAGTCAAAAACTTAATTTTAGTTCTCCACAAAAATCATTTCGGAGCTACCGATTTGTTAAAATCGGTGATACCGAAGCAACTGTTGGAGCCTAAACTAGTGAACTCAGTTAGACTGAGCCACAGTTCGGTGGCTCCGAGATTGCTAGGGTCTCACAAAGAGTCGAATTCGGTCGCACCGATTTGCAATTTTTGGTCAGACTGGAAAGCGCATGTGCAATGGCCTAAGCCAAATCGATGGGACCGATTTCTACAACTTGGTTTGTCGGATTTCGGGTTCCGGCAAAACCCTTGAGGTTCGAACACTAGGGTGCGCACAAAGATCTCTCCCCCTCTCTAGCTTGCTCACTCCGTATGATTTCGCGGCCTAGCTTGACGAACCCAAAGAACACGAGACACAAGATTTATACTGGTTCGGGCCACCGTTGTGGTGTAATACCCTACTCCAGTGTGGTGTGGTGGATTGCCTCTTGGTTTGAGGATGAACAGTTACAAGGGAAGAACAACCTCCTGAGGAGAGGCGTTCTTGTGCTTGGTGAAGTTGTGTGGTTCGGGATGATCCGGGTCCGATCCCATCCCTCTCTCCACGCTATGGTGGTGGCTAGTCCTATTTATAGAGGCCCTGGTCCTCTTCCCAAATATTGAGCGAGAAGGGATCCCACAACGGCCAAATTCGAAGGGAGACAACTAGTACAAGTTATCCTGACAAAAGTAGTCTTCGCCTGCCAAAGGCTCTGGTGGTGACGCCGTCTTGGACTCCATGGTGACCTCCCTCCTACTGTCCTGCTGGTCTTGGTCTTCTTGCATCAATATGGAAACCTTTGCCTGATGCCTCGGGACTCCTCGCCTATGCTTGCCTCTTTAGCACCAAAGAGGAAACGAGGACACTGTGCACGCTGGCGCCCGCCTGGCTCCAGTCGTCATGGCTTGCATCATGCAAACCTCGCGAGGTGTACCTTGCATTGATCTCTCCACCCCTCGTGAGCCAGCCTGGTGAGGCCGCCCCTGAGGAGGTCTTGCGGCGTCCGCCTCGCACGGCTTGGACCATCGCGAGGGTCTTGAGTGTTTGCCGGTGAAGATGGGCCGTATAGGGCCGCTGGTGGAGCCTCGCCGTGGGCCGCAGGCAGGTAAGTCTGGGGACCCCCATTCCTAGAACACCGACAGTAGCCCCCGGGCCCATGGTGCGCTCGGGATTGGCTTCGAGGCGAAGCCAAAGGGCAAGTGCGGAGCGCCGCGGGCCCCAACAGCCCACGGCCATGGTGGGCGCATGGCGACTGATTGGACGTGGGTGTCTCCGCTTCCTCACGCTGCCTCAGCAACTGCCCGACTTGACGAGTCCCTGCTGCATGCATAAAAAATCATTATTACCTTAGATCGTGGAACCTGGCGGTTGGCCTCCCCTTGGCTATAAATGGGTAGTGGGGGGCGTAGGCCCCATAATCCATCCCCACCTTTGCTTCTCCCTCTCCTTCTTCTTCCTTGTTGCATTGCTTGCTGCACCGACCATGGCACCGATACGGAGGTTCTCGGCTACGGAGAAGGGCAAGACTCCCCTTAACGAGCCCGTGCCACTTCCACCGAAGAAGAAGCTATTCCATCGCCGTGACATCATCGTGAGGCCAGAAGTGTCGCGGCCATGGTACGAGCGGCCACCTCCGGGGTATCCATTGCCCTTGTACGCCCAAGCCGAGGGCTCCAGAGGGAGGAGCAACGAGCGCCGCCGCCCGCACCAGGGCTGTGGTCACCGCGCCATGGTGACGCACGTCGTCGCCCCAGGGGTCCATGCCGCGGACTCCTCGTGCGAGTTCGTGCTGTGGGCGGCGATGCCTCCACGCACTTGGATCCGCTTCCCGCAGTTCTTCTCCACCGAGATGCCACCGAGAGGTCCCCTTGAGCTTTGGCTACAGCACGCCGACTGCGACGCGCTGGCGACTGGAGCGGAAGTTCAAGCCATCTACTCCGGGAGGATCTTCATGACTCGTGACTGGGGCGAGGCCGCCTGAGTCTGTCGTGCGGATGGCGCCCTCGCCATCCACTTCAGGTTCAACGACGCCTCCATGCTGTTCTTCAAGGTCTTCGACGAGGTAGGCCGCCGCTTGGAGTGCTGCCCTGAAGGGGGTCGCCAGGACGACGCAGTGGCTGGCACCGGGCCAACCGCTGGCCTCGCCCACAGCTCCTCCAGCGACAGTGGTGACTCCTGGTGGTCCAGCGACTCTCCCGAGCTCGTCGAGTCTCCCGAGACTAGTGACGACAGCTACGTGCCCCCAAGCTCTCGCCGGGCCCGGAGCAAGGCTGCAGCGTCCGACCACTACCATCGCTGATCTGGATGGGGTTGGCGCCGGCCTCCGGAGGCCCACTATTGATGATGGCGTCGGCGATGTTCAACGCGTGTAGATAGGGCCCCTAGGGCTCCCTTCTTTTTGTTCCCTGTGAGGAATCAAGACAGACCCCGTGGGGGCGTGTAAAGGATCTGTAATGTCTTTTGTTGATATTATCCTTTTCATGATAATTTGTGAACGCATGTCCTGCTAAGGCTTGGTCTCCCCTTACCAATCCCGCGGCAGTTTTGCTCGACGCTGACAGGTCCCGGTCCCCAGGTAGGTTGCAACCGTCGTTGGTATGCCAGGTCACGATGCCGTGGTCAAGGCCAGGAGGTGAGTGGCCCGAGGTCCAGTAAGAGATCCTGAGGCGCGATGCTCAAGAGGTCCCCTTTAGCGTGCAAGCAGCTACCTGAGGATGAGAAAGGGAGGTGATGTTGCCACATCAGGGCAGCAAAGGGCGAGGGCCTTATGCCGTAGTGCTGGGTTGATCTAGGCGCGAGACTTATCTTGGCACTCCGGAGCTGGTTCCCCGTGTTGCGCCAGACTTGCGTGTCGGCCGCTGTTGGGTAGCTAGGTTAGGCCCGTGCGAGCCTTCTCCTCTTCTCCATGCCCTTCTGGGTGCTCTACGTCCTTAGGTCCTAGCCCTCGAGCGAGCTCAGCTGCCGCTGGTATGCCTGGTCGCGATGCCATGGTCAAGGCCAGGGGGTGAGGGCTGGAGAGCCAGTAAGAGCTCCTGAGTCACGATGCTCAGGCGCCCCCCTTTTAACGTGCAAGCGAATTGCATGGGAGAAGAGAGAGAGTTCATGGTACCACCCGTTGTAGTCCTCAGGAAGTTCCTGGAAGTTAGCGGGAGGAAGGGCACAATTCGCCAGGGTGATTGCTGGTCCATCACTGGTACGTGGGAGGGGACTCCCTACTGCGTAGAGCCCCCGGGGCATGTACACCCCCGCCCTGACGCGTGGCCTGCACGGTAGGGCTTGACGAGGTGTCTATGGGCACTTGTGAGCCAGCGTCGGACTCACGAGGCCCTACCTCAAGGCGGGTTGTGCCTGGTCCTAGTTCTTGATGGTTGTGGCGTTCCTGCGAGATGGTTAGACAACCTGCGCCGAACGAATTTCCTCAGGTTCTCGCATGAGAAGGCCAAGCACCAATGACCCTAGGAGGTGACGTGAACGGGGCCGGCCTGCCAGACAGAGCTCAGCCATTGGATTTATCGATGCTGCAGGGACGGGCCCGACCACAGACGCCGTGCCTAGCCTTCTTATGTGAAGGATCCTGAAGAAAGATGATCAGCGCACGGCTCCCATGGTGGGTGACAATCAAGCAGGTGATAATCATAGATAGATTATGCTTGAGAAGCAAACTGGCTTTGGTAAATGCATGAAAGATACATGCCACCGGGTCGGACCCGAGTAGCCTGGGGATGATGCAGCCTGAGGGGCACCCCAGCAAGGTGAACTAAAGATGCAAGTGGATACATGCCACAGGGACTGACCCATGAGGCCTAGGAATGATGCAGCCCTGGGGGTGCTCCCAGCTGAATGAACTTGGAAAAATGTCACCTGGTTTGGTTGTCGAAGGAGTGTTGGGGTAGCTGAAGACGTGCGCTGAAGAAGTCGCTCCTCACGAGACGTTGAGGCCCTGAGCCTCGGGAGGCTCGGGTGTCCTCCTGAGGACCGACTCCATCTCCGCCAGGACTGTGTGATGCCTGGCCTCCTAACCTGCCAGGATGCTCCACAGATTGCGCTAGAAGGCGGCAGACACGCTTGGCAGGCCAAACGGCATGCGAACGTAGCTGTGAGGTGGACCCTCACACCGGCCAGCATGAGAAGGCCAGAAGCGCTCCTGAGATGCAGCCCTCTTGAGCCCTAGGATGTCGATGCAGACGCGCAGCTCACCACCCTCGCCTGGGAGGGGAGCAGTGCCAGGTGAGCGGCGGTCGTTGCGTATTGCTCTTACTTCCTGAAGCTCCTGAGTGGTCTTGGTGATGAATTCCTGAGCGCCGGGCGCTCCTCGCCCGGTGTCCTCCTAAGGGAAACGTGTCGCGAAGCACGCCTCCACGTGGTGCCCGAGCGCCTCCCTCGTGATGTTGGCCAGCTCCGAGGCCCTCCAGAAGAGAGCCCCCGAGCCATGCCCGAGGACGGCACCAGGTGCGCCTCCCTATGCGAGGGAGGGAGGCGCCCAGGTGCGGGCGCAGGTCCTGAGGTGGCACCGCTGGAGGTGCCGCTCCCTTGAGGCCCAATGCGGAGCAGGTGCTTCTTCTTCTTGAGGTTGGCCTCAGGAGGGTACTGCACATATGCGCTATCAGGGTCTTCGATTGATGCAGCTTGGAAGGCACGCTCGACGGAGCACACCGTGTCTCTTTCTTCGCAGGGGACTGTGATGATTCCGCCACTTCCCGACATCTTGAGGACGTTGTAGCAAGGGTGGGTGACTGCAATGAATTTGGCTAACATCGGGTACCCGAGGATGGCATTGTACGACAGGAGGATCTGGGCGATGTCGAAGTCGACGAGCTCGGTGTGGTAGGTGTCGCACTGACCGAAGGTGACAAGGAGACGAACCTGCCCTATCGCGATGGTGGAGCTTTCAGTCACTCCTGAGAAAGGCCTGCTGGGCTGGAGCTGATCATATGGCACTTGAAGGCTGTCGAACGTCTCAACGGATAGGACACTGAGCCCTGCGCCGCCATTGATGAGGGTCTTGGTGACTTGGACATTGCTGATGACGGATGAACAGAGCATCGGGAGGACACCAGCGGTTGCCGCACACTTGAGCTGGTCCGCCGAGCTAAAGGTGATGGCGTACTTGAACCATCTGAGCGGGCGCGTGGCCTCGAGCTTGGGGAGGGTTGCATTCACTTCGCGAGAGAACTGCTTGAAGATGCGCTGGGAGGCTGGGGCCTGAGCGCCACCCAAGATGCAGGCGATGGCGCGCGGCTCCTGGAAGCCCCCAGCCCCTTCGTCCTGTTGATGGTCGTCGTTCCTTCTTGGCGGCGGCGGCAGAGGGAGACCAGGGTTGCCCTGAGGACGGTCCTCACGAGGCTGGTCCCTCTAGGTGCCCTCACGAGCCTGGTCGCACCACTCCCGGTGAGGGCCGCGGTCGTCCGAACGTCCTCCACCTCGTCCAGCTCCTCGGCCGTAGCCCCAATCGTTGCGCTCGGGGCGTCGACCGAAGCATCCATCCTGAATGGACTTGAGCTCTTGACAATCGTTGGTGTTGTGGGTGTGCACGTTGTGGAAGGCGCAGAACGTACGGTTGCCTTTGGACGACTCGGGAAGATCTCGGCCGCGCTTGGTGTCCGGTTCTACTGCGAGTACGGCCACCCCTTTGCACTTCATGTCCTTGACCTTGGCCTTCTTCTCCTCTGGATCCGTAGCGGGGAGCTCGAGGAGGGGGAGACGCCCCTCCTCAGCTCTTACACACTTGGTTGCTATGTTGAACAGCTCCAAAGTCGTGCACAGCTCCTCATTGATGGCGAGCTCCTCCTTCATCTTGATGTCGCGGATGCTGTCATAAAACACTGAGATGATGGCCTCTTCCATCACCTTGGGGATCTTGATACACATGTTGTTGAAGCGCTGGATGTACTTCTACAGGGTTTCTCCCGGTTGTTACTTGATGCGGCGTAAGTCACCCGCAACCGGGGGCGGTCACGAGTGCCCTTCAAGTTGGCGATGAAGTGGTCGCGCATCTCATCCCAGGAGGAGATCGAGCCTGGAGGCAGGTTCAGGAGCCATGAGCGAGCACCGTCCTGGAGAGCCATGGGAAACCAGTTCGCCATGACCTTTTCGTCGCCGTTGGCCGCATCGATGCTCAGATCGTAGAGCTACAAGAACTCCGCAGGATTGGGGGTGCTGTCATAGCGAGGAGGCAGATCTGGCTTGAACTTGCCCGGCCAGACGATTGTACGCAGCTCGAGAGCGAAGGCGTGGTAGCCCGCCGTGGCCACCGGGGACCGTCATGGAGGCGGAGCTTGACCTTGGTGTCCCTGCGCCGCCACGGCAAGTGGTGCATGGCCCTGCCACAGCAAGCGATCCTGATGTCGTGGTGCTGGGAGTGGTGGTGCGTCTTCTTGCGTACAGGGGATCTCTTGGCAACTTCTTTCTTCGTGCGTGAGCACACAGCGCGGTGGATCACGCCGCTGGGCCGCGCATCTTGGAGCGAGGACTACGTCTTGACGCAGAGGAGGCGGGGGCGCTCCATGAGCCACACGTCCCGGTGCGAGGGTGCCATCTTGTTGCAGAGGAGGGTGAGGCGCTCCGTGAGCCACATCGTCTGCAGCCAGGGGCGGGCGAGGCAGCGAGAGGGATGGTGCAGGAGAGCCCCCCGCGGCGTGATACGTCCATTTTGCATCATGCTTTTATATCGATATTTATTGCATTTTGGGCTGTTATTACACATTATGTCACAATACTTATGCCTATTCTCTCTTATTTTACAAGGTTTACATGAAGAGGGGGAATGCCGGCAGCTGGAATTCTGGGCTGGAAAAGGAGCAAATATTAGAGACCTATTCTGCACATCTCCAAAAGTCCTGAAACTCCATGGGGATTATTTTTAGAATATATAAAAAATATTGGGCGAAAGAAGTACCAGAGGGGGCCACCCACCGTCCACAAGGGTGGGGGGTGCGCCCCCTGCCTCGTGGACCCCTGGTGGCCCTCCGATGCCCATCTTTGGCTATATAGAGTCTTTCGTCGAGGAAAAAATCATAAGCAAGCTCACGAGACAAAACTCCGCCGCCACGAGGCGGAACCTTGGCGGAACCAATCTAGGGCTCCGGCGGAGCTGTTCTGCCGGGGAAACTTCCCTCCGGGAGGGGGAAATCATCACCATCATCATCACCAACGATCCTCTCATCGGGAGGGGGTCAATCTCCATCAACATTGTAACGCCCCGAGACCGTTGCGCCAGGTGTCTTCCAGTTATTCGCTGTTGTTTCCTTGTCATTTGTTTGCATGTCATGCATTTCATATCATGTCATCATGTGCATCCCATTCGCATACGTGTTCGTCTCATGGATCCGAGCACTTGCCCCCTTGTCCGTTTTGCAATCCGGCACTCCTATGTCCTCCAGCGCCCTCCTTTTGCCTCTTTTTGTGTGTGGGTGTTAAACTTTCTCGGAATGGACTGAGATTTGCCAAGCGGCCTTGGTACACTACCGTTAGACCGCCTGTCAAGTTTCGTGCCATTTGGAGTCTGTTTGATACTCCAACGGTTAACCGGGGAACCGTATAGGCCTCGTGTGTGTTGCATCCCAACACCCCTCCCAAGTTGCCCAAAACCCATCCAAACCCCCTCCATCCTCTCGGCCGTTCGATCACGATCGCGTGGCCGAAAACCGCACCTCATTTGGACTCTCCTAGCTCCCTCTACCTATATAAACACCTTCCCCTCCATTTTTCGCGGATCAAACCCTAAAATTTCCCCACTACATCATGCCGGACATGTCCGTCCCCGCCGGACACGTCCGCGCCGCTCACCACAGCGAATCCCGTGCCGACATGTGTCCACCCCCGCCGTTCCCGCCGCCGCGGCTCGGAGAGCCCGGATCGGGCCCTCCCGGCCTATCTCCTCGTGCCGCCGCCCGGATCCAGACCCGCCGCCAGTCTCCGCCGCCGTCCCTCGGACTTCGCCAGCCGGCGTCGCTGCCTCGGCGTCCGCGCCCGTGCACGGCGCCGCCGCACGCCCCGTGCCCGCAGCCGGCCCTGCCGTGCTTGCCGTGCCCCGCGGAGCTACCTCCGTCGCTGCCGCGCTCGGATTCGGCGTCAGCCGGCCGGATCTAGACAGCCGCCGTCGCCCCTCGGTGGGATCGCCATTGGGCGTCGCCGCCCAGCCTCCCGGTCCTGATCGGGAACGAGGGAGACACCACAGCACTCCGCTTGCCCACTTGGGCCTCCCCCTGCGCTGACCCACGAGGCTCAGCCCGCCTCTCCTTCCCCTCCGGCCCAGCGGCCCGCTGGTGAGCCTCCTCGCCTAAGCCTTGCCTAGGCGTGATTGAGTAAACTCGCACGCGTCTTTTTTCTCTCTTAAAATCTGCTAAGTCCCGAAATAGTTACATTCTGGTGCTACCTCTGACCTGCTGTAACTTCATGTGTACTGCTCCGTTTTGCATGCATGTTATATCAAAATGTTCGTCATGATGTGCTCTTCATTTTGTTCCATTGTGCCATGCTTGTTTGAGTCCATCTTGATGCCAAAATATTTGATGCAAGAGTGCTATAAAATGTTAGTTCCTGTTTCTTAACAGATCTTGAGCATTTGTCATTTTTGCCATGATTATTGTGTGCTGCATATGGGCATGAGCTCTACATATGTTTTGGGCTATGCCATGCCATCTTTACAGGGGTGTATTCCATGTATTTTTGTGATCAATGTGCTGACTAGCACAAGCATGCAAAGTAGCTCTCGTGATATTGATGTTTTCAGGGACTTAGAATTTCGCTAAGTCATTTCCCTGCTGATATTTTTATGCCATGTATTCATGTTGCTACAAAGAGATCCATGCTTCTTTTGAGTATGTTCAGTAAGGATGATTTTGACATATGGTTGTGCTCTATCCATCCATGCCCCTGTTTGCATTTATGGAGTGCCCTAGCATGACTCAATTTTGCTCTACTTTTGCTATAAAATGTTCGTGGCAGATTGTTTACATGTTAATCAATTTTGCCAAGGTTGTTGTAGTTGATCCATGCATGATATGAGATTGTTCTTGCCATGGTTAGCTTCTTGACCATGTCTTCTTGCTGGTAGTATGCTTAGTTTGTCATGCCATGCCTTGTGTTGAGTGCATCGAGCTCGCAAACGTGCCTTCATAACTCTGTTTCTACCATGTCTAGTTTTCTGCTAAGTCTGAATCTGTTAACGAAACTTGCTATGTTTACATGGGTGCCATCATATCTTATGATCCTTTTTGGCTTATGGTCAGTAAGGGACTTTTGTTATATGCTTTTGAGTAGATTCATGCCATGCCTTTGTTTGCTATGATCTGATCCTGTAGGATGTTGTTATCTTGCTCTAAACATTGCTTCCTGATGTTAATTTCTGGCATGATAGTATTTTCACTAAGTCTGTGATGCTGATATCTTTTGCCTTTTTGCCATGCTTGTTTGATCGTGTTATAGTGTGATTTAGTCCGTAGCTGAGTGTTCATCTTTCGTCAAGCATCTTGAGTAGATCAGTGCCATATGCTTCGTTTCTATGTTTGAGTGGAGTAGCTTAGTTTCTTGTTGCATTCTAGATGGCATCGTGTTGTTAATCGCAGAATTGAGCCAATATTGTTTTGCTTGCCATTTGCAAACCGTGCATCCGATTCCGGTGATCTTTATATCGATTTTGACCGAAATCAACTCATCTTTCCAGCGGAACTCTTGGTTTGCCAAGTTGAGTCATGATTCAATCTTTCCCTTCCGAAGCACGCATATGCATTGCATATCACATCCCGCATATCATGCCATGTTTTGCATCATGTTGCTTGCGCATTGCATCGTGGTTGATTGTTGTTTCATTTGCTTGTGTTCTTGCCTTGGGTAGAACCGGGAGATGAGTTCGTGATCGAGGAACCCATTGAGTATGCTTACGAGGATCAAGCTTTCGTCAACTCGGAGAACTTTGCAGGCAAGATGACCATACCCTCGAAATCACTTCTATCTTTGCTTGCTGGTTGCTCACTCTATTGCTATGCCGCAATACCTACCACTTGCTATATCATGCCTCCCATATTGCCATGCCAAGCCTCTAACCCACTTTTCCCTAGCAAACCGTTGTTTGGCTATGTTACCGCTTTGTTCAGCCCCTCTTATAGAGTTGCTAGTTGCAGGTGAAGATGGAATTTGTTCCATGTTGGAACATGATTTATTGTTGAGATATCACAATATATCTTATTTTAATCAATGCATCTATATACTTGGTAAAGGGTGGAAGGCTCGGCCTTATGCCTAGTGTGTTGTTCCACTCTTGCCGCCCTAATTTCCGTCATACCGGTGTTATGTTCCTTGATTTTGCGTTCCTTGCACGGTTGGGTGTTATGGGAACCCATTGACAGTTCGCTTTGAATAAAACTCCTCCAGCAAGGCCCAACCTTGGTTTTACATTTGCACTAACAACCTACCACCTTCCCTTGGTTTCTGCTGACTCAAGGGTCATCTTTATTTTAACCCCCCCGGGCCAGTGCTTCTCTAAGTGTTGGTCCGACCTGAGCGATGTCCGGCGCCCCCTAGGCAACCAGGGTCTATGCCAACCTGACGTCTAGCTCATCCGGTGTGCCCTGAGAACGAGATATGTGCAGCTCCTATCGGGATTTGTTGGCACATCCGGGCGGCTTTGCTAGTCTTGTTTTACCATTGTCAAAATGTCTTGTAATCGGGATTCCGAGTTTGATCGGGTCGTCCTGGGAGAAGGAATATCCTTCGTTGACCGTGAGAGCTTGTGATGGGCTAAGTTGGGACACCCCTGCAGGGTTTTGAACTTTCGAAAGCCGTGCCCGCAGTTATGGGTAGATGGGAATTTGTTAATATCCGGTTGTAGAGAACCTGACACTTAACTTAATTAAAATGCATCAACCGCGTGTGTAGCCGTGATGGTCTCTTTTCGGCGGAGTCCGGGAAGTGAACACGGTTTTGGTGTTATGCTTGAACGTAAGTAGCTTCAGGATCACTTCTTGATCACTTCTACTTCACGACCGTGCTTTGCTTCTCTTCTCACTCTCATTTGCGTAAGTTAGCCACCGTATATGCTAGTGCTTGCTGCAGCTCCACCTCGCTACCTTTTCCTACCCATAAGCTTAAATAGTATTGATCACGAGGGTGTGAGATTGATGTGTCCCCGTGACTCACAGATTACTTCAAACCAGTTGCAAGTGCCGATGATACCGTGCAGGTGACGCAACCGAGCTCAAGGAGGAGCTCGATGAAGATCGTGTTCGTTGTGTTGTTTCGTTTCCAGTTGATCAGTAGTGGAGCCCAGTCGGGGCGATCGAGGATCTAGCATTAGGGGTTGTCTTTCTTTATTTGGTTCCGTAGTCGGACCTTGATTGTATTCTGGATGGTGTAATGCTATATTTATGTATTGTGTGAAGTGGCGATTGTAAGCCAAATCTTTATCCCTTTCTTATTCAGTACATGGGATGTGTAAAGATTACCCCTCTTGCGACATGCCTACTATGCGGTTATGCCTCTAAGTCGTGCTCCGACACGTGGGAGATATAGCCGCATCATGGGTGTTTCAAGTTGGTAATCAGAGCCTTCCCCGATTTAGGAGCCCCCTGCTTGATCGAATCGCTGGCGTTGTTGAGCCCAGAAAAATGTTTTGAGTCTTATAGGATTATATATATCGGAGAGTAGGATAACTTTTACTCCCCAGTCCCTTCGTCGCCCTGGTGCGGCCTCCTGACATAGAGTTTTGACTCTTCTCTCCTCAAATTTCACTAAAAAAATTTAGGATCACGCAAGTATCTTGGAATCGTTACGATGGTTTTGTGACGAGAACATTATTCTTGGTGCCTCCCGACATTTAGGGGTTGTGGCAGTGTCCCGGGGAGTTGAGCTCCGAGGTGTTGTCGTCACAATTTTATCGTAGCAGTTCTGGAATACCTGAGTTCACCGACATCGAAAATATCTTTTATGCAGTTGTTGGTGAGATAACCTCGACGCCACCCAGTACGGGGGGCGGGTGTTCGGGAGTATTGCCATAACTCGTATAACGGATGCTTTTCGAAGGTTGAGGTAAATGATTTCCGAAGGTTTCTTGGTTATGTGTTGAAGGATGGATACAACTGGATGTAGGATTTGCTAGTTTTGGGTGAGATATTATGCTTCCCCTGTATCCCCAACACCTGATTGCATAACCAGAAAGTTTCGGGAGTTTATAAGTGGGAATTCAAGTAGCTCCAAGAATATCTTTACAACAGACACATGATACGATATGGGATCTGTCGTGGAAATGTCACGGCAGATGTCCTAGTGTGAGGACATAGTCGTGGGACCGACGCATCTATGCGGTAGATTGAAGAGGTTGATCGGAATCGAGAGACGCAACACACAAGACGAAGATTTAGGCAGCTTCGGGCCCCGGGAAACATCATCCGGTAACAACCCTACATGCAGTTTTTGGCTAGGTCTCATTATCATCATGAGGGAGTCGCCGTAACTCCGGCTCTCCAAGTTATGTCTAGACTTAATGATTATTCAACTTGTCCCTCTCGGGGTGCCCTGCCCCTCCTTATATATGTTGAAGGGGCGGGTTACATGTAGAGTCCAACTCAGACTTAAGACTTAACTATTCTGTTTTCCCTCCATGGGCTTTCTTTAACCTTTTGGGCTTCTTAACTGTTAACCTACAATCTGGCTTACCATCTGGCTTAATTGTCTGGCTTAACTGCCTGGCTTAACTGTCCAGCTTAACTGTCTGGCTTAACTGTCCGGCTTAACTATCTGGCTTGACCGTCTGCTTAACCTTATGGCTCATATGATTGTGACTGCCTGGTTACATGACTATGTCTGCCGGGTTACATGACTGTGTCTGCCGGGTTACATGACTGTGTCTGTCGGCTTACATGACTATGATCGCCGGCTTACATGACTGTGTCCACCGGCTTAATCTGCTTAACTGTTCACGTTGGCTTAACCTCTGGTTTAAACAATCCGCCGGCTTACCAATGAAATACCAAGTCCTAGCCGGGTCATATCTCCGTCCGGGTCATACCGCGGGGTATATCCCTGACATTAGCCCCCAGTTTAATTTGGATTCATCCAGGTTAAACTAATCCTGTAAACAAAACATAATAACAATCCTAAGAGGTTATGCTCCGGGTTAAATATTCTTTTAAGCCGTCACATGAACATCCTTAAGTCCTTGTCATTTCCTATCTTCCAAAGAATCCAGGTCAATAAGCCAACTTCATAATCAATTTGCTGACATTGGTTTCTCACAAAGAGACTGAAAAATAATTCATTTGACTCAGGTCCCAATGCTTAAAAATATTGGTCTTTGAAATACTCATGTGACCTTCAACCGTCTTAAAGATGAAAAACTTGCCGGGTTATAAATAGATTATGTCGAATTATAATCGTTGCAGACACCCAGTCATTCTGGTTTACTCAAAACTAAGAAATTTGAAGATTTTTTCTCCCTTGTATCCATATTACCTGTAGCCCCCAAGTCCTAAGAGGAGAACATAGTGATAGCTTAAGACTTATTTCAATACAAATGTTGCAACCTTGAAGAAATCCAGATTGTCCGTCTCAGCCACTAGTCAAAACTGAATATTCCACATATGTAGCCCCCAAGTGTCGGGTTGTCATGCTTGCAGCAACCTAGGACTTGTAATTGCCTTATGCTCATAAAAACTTCAACTAGTGTAACCCCTGAGGGCCGGCTCAGTAAGATAATACTGAGCTGGGACTTTGAATATAATTCATTGATAATAACATCATATGATGTAATCTCCACGATGGGGCTTGAGCCCACCTCCATAAAGTTAAGAGCTTTGTACTCTACCAACTGAATAGTAGATCTTTCAGTATAATGGATTAAGACTTATGTACCTTGAATTGTTGATAGGAGCAATTGGTAGCCCCAAGGGCTGGCTCATTACAATGGCATGAGTCGGGTCTTCAATAAGTTGATCAAAAATGACTTTACATTACCCCCAAGTGTCATGGTGCATGCTTGCAGCGGCATGAGACTTGCATATTTTGATGTAATCTCAACTTGAATAATGTAGCCCCCAAGTGCCGGGTTGTAAGCCTGCAGCGACTCAGGACTATTCCTTCCATTGTAGAATAAATTATATCCATTGATAAAATAATATCCATTGCGCTGAAGCGACTTTTGAAAACCTCAATCATAATATTGGTTATTGATAACCATAATAAAATCCAGCCATGTTTGGCTATTAAAGATTTGAATAATATAATCCGGTTTGGAAAAACGGTTCCTGTGATATTGAATCGTACTGCCGGTTTAGGATACTTGTGCAGTAGGGTGATAACCCAATCCTTAGAAGCCACTCACTTCCAAATGTATGATGTTTTTCATATGTTGGTGACTTATCATCCAAAACCAAGCCGGGTTAAATTTAAACCACACTTATACTTAGATCTGAACAAAAAAAATCTCAAGACAAAATTAAAGATTGTTTTCAAAAAACTTAAGCCAAATAGAAAGAAAAGTTGAAGCTTCTGATTCGAATACGATCAGCAAACCGTTCCAAAGGGGTTAAGCTAGGACTCGAATACGATCTTGTAGCCCCCAGTGGCTTTGGCGTTGCACCGATCAAGAGGGTACCGATAGCTATGTTCTCTTTGGTTCGAATACGACCTACGTTTGAACAGGAAGCCCCCAAATGACCTTGAGAGGTTTTTAATGACCCTGATTCGAATACGATCCAAGTCGGACCCAAAAGGGGTTAAGCTATGATTCGAATATGATCAAGAAGCCCCCTAGTGAGTTTGGCAGTTTGCCAATCAAGAGGGTACCGACATCTATGTTCTCTTTGGTTCGAATATGACCTATGTTTGAACAGGAAGCCCCCAAGTGACCATATAAATTTTGGCATCACGCCGATCAAGAGGGTACCGACAGCTATGCTCGATGAGCAGGAAGCCCCCAAGTGATATTTTTTTGAGATGTGCTCACCAGGTGCCTATGTTTGAGTTGTGTTGTGCAATAAACTCTCTTTAGTCCCTGTAATTTTTCCTGAAAACTCGAACTTGCGAGCGATGAATTCTTTTTAAACCGAAATTTCAAACCGGATATTGAGAGCTTCAAAGCTTTGTGGGAGACAGGTTTACCTTGAGCCGGATTTTAAACCAGATATTGAGCTTCAATGCTTTGTGAGAGACAGATTTCTCTTGAGCCGGATTTTAAATCGCATTTTTTCTTTATTTTGGGCTGGAAATTTTCTGACGGCCTTTAAACTAGCAATATTTACTGATCCATGTCATCATAGCTCCCGAGTCTCAAGGCGACTTGAGGAGTTGGCTTGAGATTCTTCATAATTAACCGTGATATAAACCGGTTTAAATCCTGCATGGGACAACTTGCAAAATCGAAGTAATTGCTCTTTTAAAGAAAGCAATATATAATATAAAAATATGCTGGATGGATTTCACCTGATGCGTCAGGTCAGTAATTATCACCGCGGAGTTGATGATCACCATGGTGAAGCTGAAATCAATCACGGCCGACTCGGCCGCGGGAGCAGACAGATGAGCCGGCCATAGCGTTGTAAGCCAGTGCGGACGGGCGAATCCATCGCAGGTGCGGTAAGCCGCGCGGACGGGCGAGTCAGTCGCGTCATATTGATGTAAATTGGGCCGTAAAAATGGCGGTTTGCACATATATTCGTCGAGCATCATGGCACGGTCAGATGCTAGCGCATGATAATAATGACGCGAGCTATACATCCATGACACGACCATCACTCTTGTAGTGAACATTTGTCCTGCATCAAAAAATATCACAAGCCAGAGTACTCGATCTTTTGATGAAAAACAATATGTACTGAAAAAAACTTAAACTTAGATGGATATCACGTGTTTTTCGTCCGATGACCGTGGATACCGGGGATCAAAACCATATCCAATGTCTGACGTGTCCCTAGCGTGTCACATCCTTGCCAAATCACCGTCGCTGGTCGTAGCTTTATTTCGTAGGTCAAAAATGTCTCCGTTCACTTGTACCCGTGAGTGACTGTTGCTTCAGGATTTGTCCTTTAGTAACACAATCACGTGAAGAGCTGATGAAAAGCATTGTTGTTCCTTTGTTTACTAGGCTCCCAGAACTAATCACGTTGGAGGTGGAGGCTTTTTGGCGGCTCATAGCGAACCCACGGCAGCAACTTTGGTGGCAACAAAAACATCTTGCCAACGCAGACAAGGCCGCGGCAATGGCGGGTCAAAGCGCAACATGGCGGGTTAAAAGGGCGGCGCAACAGGCGGTTTCAGGGCCAGTCTAGCCCGCAAGAGGCGAAGTGGCATCTTGGCGTGGAGGCGGTCGGCGGCGCGCAGTCGACTCGGCGTGTGGCAGCTGAGGCAGCCGGGGCAACAAGACCCGGCGGGGGCACCGCAACATGATGAAGCCAGCGGGCGGCTCAGCGTAAGAGCGATGTGAGGCTATGGCGGCTCAACAACAGCGCTCAAGGAGGCCGTCGGCAAAGCAGCACCGCGGCAGAGGCTGCGGCAAGGGGAGCCACGACGGGGACCGACGGCTCAGGACGTGCACGAGGGGCGCTGGCGGCCCGAATTACGACGATAGCAGGCCACTTGACGTGGGGCGGAGACGGCGCCGTGGCGCAGGAAGATCTTCTACCCGGCACTGCTACAGGAGAAAATGCAGCTGCAGGGGACCAACAGCCGCAACAGGCAAAGGCAAGGCAGGCCAGATCGCGTGCGGCGACTCACCACAGAGATGAGAGAGCAGCAGAGGCGGGAAAATGCCGGGCATCACAGGCGCGTGGAGGCGGCACGCAGAGGTGTGAACACCGCCGGAGGCCGGCCGCGGGACAAGACCGTAGCTCAGGTAGTGGCAAGGTGGTTCATTGGTGACACAGAAAAGGCCGGACCGCTCAAGCAGACGGCTCAAGACGGCGGGTTGAAGCAGCGGTAACCGTGGCGGCTCGGACAAGAGGTGTGGCGGCGCGGTCCAAAGCGAGGCTAAGGCGGGGCCGGTTTGAGATGCGGCGGCGCAGGCGGTCGGCCGTGGAGGCGCGGGCTACGATGGCGGCTCAGAGCGAGGTCGAGCCGTCGTCACTCGAAACGGCGCAAGGCGAGCCATGGCGCAGAGGCATGGCAATTCCAGCGAGGCCCGAGTCCGTGCCCACGTCCTCCTTCGGGTCATTGTTTTTTCTTTTTGAATGGATGGCAAATACCAAGGTGTAACATACCAAATTTTCAATTTGGAATACCAAATTTTCAATTTGGAATGTTATACATTAGATCATCACTGCATATCATATTTTATTTGCTTTTGGCCTGATTCAGAAATTCTACGCAACTCAAAGACCCACGGAAAGAGTTGGGGGTTTCGTTATTTTCATATTTGAGTTTTCTCAAATTTTGAAGATAGGATCATTTGATTTTATTTATTTTATCTTCAATTATTTCCATTAATAGAAATATGAGCGAGGGAATAAAATGACTTTCCCAAAATAAAGAAATATTGAGGATTTAATAAAAAAATCAAATAAGATTTTATTTCGGAGTTTTGGCTAGTTTTATTTGAATTTAGGAAAAATTGCACGTTTTCAAAACTACATTTCACGGCCAAGAAAATGTCCATCTCGTTCTAAATATTTTATTTAGGCAGTGAAAATTTATTTTGGCATTTTTAGAATTTTATTTTTATTTTCTAGAATTTTTCTTAGTTTCGGCGGAATTGTTTAAAAAACCTGTTCGCGCGCCCGACTGGGCCGAAGGCCCAGCTGAGCCGGGCCAAGCCCGCGCCGCCGCCGTCTCCCGCACTGGAGTCCCGAGGGAAGCCGCCGCCGCCCGAGTCCGGGAGGAGCACGCCTCCCGAGACGGCCCCTTTCCCAAGCCGCGCCGCCCCCCTCTCATAAATACCCGCCACCGCCACCTCGCCCCGTCTCCCGCAGCCGCCGCTCGCCGCCCCGCTCGCCACCGCTTGCCGCGCCGCTCGCTGCTGTTTGCCGCGCCCGCCGCCAATGCGGCCCAGCCCCGCCGGAGCCCCGAGCCGCCGGAGTGCGACGAGGTAGCCACGCCGTTCGCCGCCAGTTTTCCGGAGAAACCCGATCCGGTTTTTCCTTGAAAACCCTAGGTTTTTTTTATTAGATTGATTTTATCGGTTCTTTTATCTAGCGAGCGTTCACTCGTTCGTTCGTTTTAACGAATGAGTTCACCGTTTAATTTCAGATAACGAACGTTTTTTCGTTAATCTGTTTGTCAGTTTTTCTTTTTCTCGGATTTTCTGCGAGTATTTCTGATCGCGATTTCTGATCCGATTTTCGTTTTAGTTTAACTTTTCGCTCATTTATTGGAATCAGGCGATTCAAGCGCCTAGAGTTTCGTCTCGAAACCCTCTTTCCGTTTAACCAACTCAAACAAGTTTTTGCTTCTGTAAAATTTGACATAGGTCCAGATTAGTAATCGAAGCTTGTTTTCTTTCGCCGTTTGACTTTCGTTGTTTCATTCGATTTGTTTCTTTTGCAAACCAGAGTTCTTAAGTTGAACCTTCTGGTTAGATCTCTTATTTGAGTTTTACCTGTGCATTAGATGAGTACTTATAGTATGCTTGTTTGTTTGTTTGCGATAGAGTACCCGGAGTGTGCTGCTTGCTACTTCGAATCTCTAGGTTTCGCGGATCATCAGCAAGGCAAGTAACACTTTGATCATACCTTTTACTACCCAGTTTTATTGCATTAGATCAACCCTCAATCCATTACATGAATAGGATCTGATTAATATGTGGGTTTTGGGAAGTAGATGAGGTAGTACCTATTACCTGTTTTATTATCAAACCCTGGGAGTTACTTCTACGTTTGCTTATGCCATGCTATGCTTGTAGACGTGGATTGGGTTTGATTGTATCCATGACAGATGTGAGAATGTTAATTAATGGTTCAACTTAAGGTGGCAACTTTAATACACATCTGGGTGGATTGAGGCACCTGGGTATTCCAGCGATTGCCTGTTGTTTTTCTTTATGGACTGCCACCCAGGCTCCAAGGGATCATGAGATTATTCATACTACAAACTTCCGTGTGCAGCCACAAGCTACTATGGGCTCTAGCATAGTTGATTAAGTCGTGCAAACTCTTATAGTGGTAGACTAGCAGATGTAGTGGACAATAGGTGTAACGGTCTACCCGATCGTAAGGTGCTAGCGCTTCTGAAAGACTTTGTCTCAGTCATCCGTTTCTTAAACACCATGTAGTGCTAGAATCCCAATGGAGGAGATCGAGTCTTGTGGGGAAAAGTGCACAAACATCTGCAGAGTGTATAAACTAATCATGGTTAGCCGTGTCCCCGGTTATGGACGTCTTGAGTATCTAGTACTTGGATTATCATGTGAATCTCATCATGTGACTTTAATTAATTTTGTTGGGTTTTAATGATGATGTTTCATTGGGATTGAGAGGGTGTCTACGCTCTCAATGTTTAACAAACACCATGATAGTTAAATAAAATTTATTCCTTTGCGGTAGGGAAAAACTGGCTTTACGCAAAACTGTAACCATAGAGCTTTCCACCAGCCATATATGCATGTAGTATAGCCTATTTCTATTCACTACTCTCTATGTGTTACATTGCCAGCATATTCTATGTGCTGACCCATTTTTGGGCTGCAACGTTCATGTTGCAGACTTTTCAGACGACAAGTAAGGAGCCTTAGGTCGTGGTTCTATACTCAGTGATGCCGTTGGAGTTGATGGACTCACTTATCTTCCAAGCCTTCCGCTGTTATCGTTATTAGATGGCCTTAAGCCATATTATTTTGTAATAAGTTCTCTTTTTAGACATTCGATGTAATAACTGTGTGATTGCTACTCTGTTATAAATCCCTCAAGTACTGTGTGTGTCAGCATTACCGATCCAGGGATGACACTGATGCACAGAGATCAGACCGTTTGAGGTCTGGTCGCTACACATGGTGGATGTGCGTAGCTCTAGGTGTAAGCGGCTTAGCGCAGGTGAAGCAAGGCGGAGGTGGTCAATCGAGGCCATGGCAGAAGCGGTGGGTTGCAACAGCGGCTGATGCCCCAGGCGGTTTTGAAGCGAATCAAGGCGGGCGCAAGCCAGTGGAAACATCTGCGACAAGGCAGGCACTCGGACCAGAGAGACACCGGTGAGTCAGCTCGGTAGGAGGAGCGAGGCCGCGCAGAGGAGAGCCGGCACGGCGGCTCACTGAGGAGGTGGAAAACCGACCACGGAGGCAACGGCGAATTGGAGGCAAGTTGATACGGAATCACGGTTTGACGAGACCACGGCAGAAGTACCGGCGATGGCATCTCAAGTCGCGGCGAGCCTCGGCGGAGGTGGCGGCTCAAAGCGGCAGTGATGGCAAAGCGGGTGGTGCGATGAGGCCGGGTCACAGTCAATGGGTGGCTCAACAGCGGCCGCAGCGGTGGCTTGAAGGCAGCGCGCGGTGAGGTATGCATAGGTGGCCAGTCAGCTCGAGGCAAGGCGAGGTAAGGCGAGGCCGCGAGGGCGGTTTGACTCGGAACAGCTGAACTGGCTGGCGGCCAAGCCATGCGCGGATGGAGGCGGCGATTCGAGGTGGTGGAAGTGGCGACTCGTCCATAGTGGAGACCCGGCGACTCGGTTGAGGAGGCGAAACAACAGCGATCGCAGGCTCATGGCAGCCGAGGCGAGTAAAAGGAGCAGGGCCGGCTCTCAGGGTGACTTAACGGAGATGAGCAAAAGGGTCGTTCGGTGGCCGGCTTGGAGTAGAACGGCAGAGGCCCCTGGCGAAGCGGATTAAGGTCGAGTGGCCCAAGGAGGCACCGCGGTAGGGCCGAGATGGGTCATTACGTAGCTCAGCAACCCAGAGGTATGGCTTGTGGCATGGCCGGAGGAAAAAGGGTAGGTGACGCAAGGTGGTTCCGGCGGCTCAGGGGATAGAATCGAGGACGGACTTTGTCGGGGATATAACAATTTGTGTAAGCCGCCCTGGAGGGGCCGGGTTATGAAAAGAGGATTATCGTGCAAAGCCCAGGATCAATCATGAAGATGGCTATTCAGTAAAGGGTCTAAAGCCCACGGGCGACTTATGGCCCGTAGTGATAAACCGCCGTAGTGGCGTGACTTGTATCATAAGGTACAATTGACTAGTCGTCGAGCCGGACACTGTTTATGAGCCAGCCGGGACTCTGTAGGCCACCAGGCATCAACCCATGTATATAAGGGATGACCCGGTGGCGGCTTAGGTCAAAAAACAACCAAATCAATAACCAAGCCGGTGAGTTGAGCCCCTTGGAGATCGAAACTTCAGCAATACCAATCCCAACTAGACGTAGGCTTTTACCTTCATCATAAGGGGCCGAACTAGTATAAAAACTCTCTCGTGTGTCCCTTGTCCCGATTAACCCCTTTAAGCTTCCTAGTGCGATGGCCCTACGACTAAGTCCTTGCTCTAGGACATCTGCCGTGTCAACTCCATGATAGTTGGCGCCCACCGTGGGGCCAGTGCACGGTGGATTTGAGTTCTTGAAGGGCAACTTCGAAGGGCTCAAGGGATATGATGTGGGCCAGATGACCAAGACTCATCGCGGCAAGCTCTACATCGACGATGAAGGCTGGGGCCCCTGAGGCCGGCTCAATCGAGTATGGGTACCGGGTCCCCTTCGGCGGAATTCACGTCTTCATCGGTCGGATCGGTGAGTCAGGCCCTGAGCCGGACATCCACACCAACCTCATCGAAACGGCTCAGCGCGCCGGGACCGCCCGTGTTCAATCTGTCGTGAAACATGCCTTTGTAGGTTGCATCCATGGTGGTGAATACTCCGAAGGATCGATGGAAGGCGGGGAGACGACCATCTGCTCTGATACTGCATCATCAACAGGTGAGACGGAGTTGTTGTACCAGCTGCAAGACGGCATGCTCGGGGGTTGTTCCGATGGCAGCAGTATTCCGGACCCCCTTGAGCCACCGAATCGGGTCGGATTCTTCATGGCGGGGACGCAGCTCGGGCAGAACTCCACCGCAGCGGCAGCAGCAGCTACCGGGTCGGCAGCAGCCGGGTCAGGAGACCCCGCGCGCCCCCCGGCTCAGATTCTAATGGACCTCATGGATAGGCTGACGACTCTGTTAACCGTTGTGGTAGAACCGGCGAATAAAGCCCAGCACGACACAGAAGTGGCACGCGTGCGGGTGGAGATGGTGCAAGCTAAGGAAAATCTAGCCGCGGAGGAAACCCGGATGGCAGCAGAACGAGCAGCTCTGGATGCTCATGCTCAGCAACTTCAAGCAGAAACTTTCCGGCTCTCGGTAGATCTTAATGCATCAAACAAGGTCATGAGGAGGAGGCATCAGAAAACTCAGTCGCGTCTGCCTCTAACGCTGGATCCGAGGAACCTGTTCCATACACCCGGGGCTGGGGGGAGGAACCCGCCGGAGGCAAACCGGGTCACGACACCCGGTGCACCAGTTCAGCCACGCGCCATGGAGCCACCTCGCATAAATACAGCTCCTCCTCGTTATGTATCAACACCTACGGGTCACTTCTCCAACCCTATGGAAAACCTCATCGCAGCATCGGCTTGTTTGGCGGCTCTCCCAATGGAAGGCGACTCTCCAACAGCAATTGAAACCGGAGGATAAGAGAACTACTTCAGACAGCTTTGGCCCAGCAGGATGCATACTCCTACAGTTGAGACATGATTCATTCAACCCCTCGCCCAAGCCAGAGCCCAAATTACAGTAGGCACATGGAGTCCGCAGAGATGTCAAGTAATGCCCAACGCCACAACCGGCCATATAGGCATGAGTCGGTGCGGGCTGGAGCCCTTAATTTGGCGAATCAAGAGAGGATTTGTCAAGAGGCTGAACGGGCGGCTCAGATAGCGGCAGAGCAGGCGGCTCACCAAACCTTTTCGGCTTATCCAGCAACCTCGGTTGAGGCAGGAGTGGACATAAGAACCGGAGGCGTGCCTTGCCTGGTACCAGCCATACGCAATGAGCGGTTGTCCAAGGATTTCAAGGGGCCTTGTAAATTGCCTAATTACACGGCTGACCTATAGCCGAGGGCTTGGATTGAAAGTTATGAGATGGCTATGGAGCTGTTGGAGGTTAGGGATGCTGCAATGGCCAAGTATTTTACCATGATGTTGGATGGAACGGCTCGGACCTGGTTGAAGGGATTGCCACTCAATTCCATCAGCTCATGGGCAGAGTTGAAAGCGCGGTTCATCCAGAACTTTAAGGACACGTGTAAGCAGCCAATGTCGATTGTGGACCTGACCAATTGCAAGCAAGAGGATGGTGAATCTACAACCCATTGGGTGCGTCGGGTCAAGGAGATAGTACATTCATCTGATAAGATGGATGCCGGCTCAGCAGTTTTGATGTTGGAGAAAAATTGTCATTTTGAACCTCTGAAGCAGAAGCTGGGGCGGCTTAAACGTGACTGTAATGACATGGGAACGTTCATGGCGACTCTTGTCAAGTATGCCGATTCTGATACCACCAAGGACCCGGTGTCTGACGAAGAAAAGGCAACGAAGGGAAAGAAGAACGACAATGGCAATGGTCACCAGCATAACCCGGCGAATCAGGGAGGTAATAAACATAAGGCTGATGAGTTTGTTGCTAATACTAATGTGCAGGGTGGTAATCAGCGGCGCAAGGGCAGACAACCCCCTCGATCGGGCGGGTCAGGCCCCACCCTTGAGCAGTTGTTGAATGTACCTTGTCCAAAACACGACACCCGGGAGAAACCAGCCACCCACTTGTGGAAGGATTGCATGATCATGAAGGCATTTAAAATTTCAAATGCATTTGATGGGGGTCACGGCCCAGGTGGCGGTTCAGGTGGAGGCGACTTTCAGGGCCCGGGCGCCGGTTCAGGCGGAGGAGGTTTTCACGGTCAGGGTTATCCTGGTCATCAAGGAGGATATAGTCAGCAACACGGCCAAGGGAATCAGCAGCAGGAGCAATCCGGTTATCAGAGCAACCCAAAGCAGTTGAGTAGCAGACAATATCATGTCTTTACTACCAGTTTATGTAAGAGGGACCAGAAACTCCACAAGAGGGTCGTTAATGTCGTTGAACCGACAATTCCATGTTATATTCGATGGTCGGAGCAGCCTATTGTGTGGAGCAGAGAGGATCACCCGCCCCGGGTTGATAATCTGGGTCACTTGGCTTTGGTAGTGGCACCTCAGGTTGGTGGGTACAAGTTTACTAAGGTGCTCATGGACGGAGGTAGCAGCATCAACATCCTCTACTATGAGACGTTCCGCCGGATGGGATTGACGGATAAAAATCTTAAACAATCCAACATTGTTTTTCACGGTGTGGTACCTGGTAAATTGGCATACCCAGTTGGTAAGATTGAACTGGAAGTAGCTTTTGGGGACGAGTATGACTCCAGAGCGGAAATTAACCTTTGAGGTGGTTAAGATCAAAAGCCCATATCATGCTCTGTTTGGGCGGCCGGCTTATGCCAAGTTCATGGCTCGGCCGTGTTACATATATTTGCAGCTCAAGATGCCGGGTCATAAAGGCACCATTGTAGTACATGGGAGACGGAAGATAGCCTTGGAATGTGAAGAAGGTGATGCTGCCTATGCTGAATCTGTTTGCGCAACAGAGGAGTTAAAATTTTACAAGGATCATGTTGACCCGGCAGACATGATGTCATTAAAGAAACCAACGACAGAGTATGAGCCGGAGTTGAAATTCAAATCAGCTGATGACACTAAGATGGTTGACTTTGTACCTGGCGACTCATCCGAACAGTTCATCATCAGCGCAAACTTGGATCCAAAATAGGAAAGTGCGCTCATCGAGTTCATCCATGAGAACCGGGACATCTTTGCATGGAAACCTTCAGACTTGCCGGGTGTCCTGAGGGAACTCGCTAAGCACACTCTTAATATCGATCCAAAGTTCAAACCTGTCAGACAGTTTCTCCGACGGTTCAATGAAGAAAGGCGCAAGGCCATTGGGGAAGAGGTGGCCCGGCTCTTGGCAGCCGGGTTCATTGTGGAGGTCTTTCACCCCAAATGCTTAGCTAACCCGGTGCTTGTACTCAAGAAGAATGGCACCTGGCGTATGTGTGTGGATTACACAGATCTGAACAAGGCTTGTCCGGCTGATCCTTTTGCTCTCCCCCATATTGATCAGATCATTGATGCTACGCCGGGTTGCGCATGGTTGACTTTCTTAGATGTGTATTCCGGTTATCATCAGATTAAGATGGTAGTCAAGGATCAAGAGAAGACAACTTTTATAACTCCTTTTGGAGCTTTCTGCTATGTGTCTATGCCTTTTGGGCTTAAGAGTGCCCAGGCGACTTACCAGCGGTGTGTGCAGAATTGTCTTCACAATCAAATTGGGTGCAATGTTCATGCTTATGTGGATGATATAGTAGTGAAATCCAGGGAAGAGGAAACCTTGGTCACGGACCTGAAAGAGACTTTTGATAATCTTCGGGTTTACAAGATGATGCTTAACCCGGCCAAGTGTTTTTTTGGAGTGCCAACCGGCAAGCTCTTGGGTTTTTTGGTGCATAACCGAGGTATTGAAGCTAACTCGGAGAAAATCAATGCAATTACATCCCTGGCCAAACCAACCTACGTCAATGATGTTCAGCGGTTGGCGGGTCGTGTGGCTGCTTTGAGCCGATTCATAAGCCGGTTAGGGGAAAAGGCTATGCCTCTGTATCAGTTGATGAAGAAAACGGATGTTTTTGTTTGGAGTGATGCAGCGAACGCTGCTTTTGAGGATCTGAAGGCACAACTGGCTGAGCCGCCGGTCCTGGCTGCTCCAATTGAGAAAGAGCCGCTATTGTTATACGTGGCTGCCAACTCACGGGCTGTTAGTGTGGCTATTGTGGTAGAGCGCAAGGAGGCTGGCAAAGAGCATCCGGTTCAGCAGCCGGTTTATTATGTCAGTGAAGTGCTAATTGAGTCTAAGCAACGATATCCACATTGGCAGAAGCTTCTTTATGGGGTGTTCATGGCGAGCCGGAAGCTTAAACATTACTTTCAGGGACATCCAATCACTGTGGTTAGCTCTGCTCCTTTAGGAGATATTATTCAAAACAGAGAAGCCACGGGGCGAGTCGCCAAGTGGGCAATTGAGCTTGGGTCTCATGGGTTGAAGTATGTTCCACGTACTGCAATTAAATCTCAAGCCCTGGTCGACTTCATCAATGACTGGACAGAGATGCAGATGCCAGAAGAGAAGCCAAACAACACGTATTGGACTATTCATTTTGATGGATCCAGGCAATTGGAAGGCTTGGGGGCTGGAGTCGTGCTAACTTCCCCACGAGGTGACAAATTTTGTTATGTGTTACGGTTGATGTTTCCTTGCACTAACAACGCAGCAGAGTATGTAGCCTTGCTCCATGGTCTTCGAGTGGCAAAAGAGATGAGTTTGAGCCGGGTCAGATGTCTTGGTGACTCGGATCTAGTGGCTCAACAGGTATCTGGCAAGTGGGATTCCAAAGACCCTCTCATGGCGGCTTATCGCCAAGAGGTTGATGCCGTTGCAGGATATTTTAGAGGTTATCAGGTGGAACACATTGACCGTCAAAAGAACGAAGCAGCTGATGCTTTAAGCCGGCTGGGGTCTCAGCGTAAGCCAGTGCCACCTAACACCTTTTTGGATGTTTTGCAGAACCCTTCTGTCAAGTTGCCCACAGAAGAAGATTTAGCTCTTCCTGACCCGGAGGCTCAGTTGGTGGCGGCTCGTCATGTCACCCCAGATTGGACGGTGCCTTTCTTGGCTTATATGACCCGGGGAGAGTTGCCAGCGAATGAGACCCTGGCTCGACAGATAACCCGGCGATCTAAGTCCATGACGATTTCAGATGGAGAGTTATTTCATCGCAGTGTTTCCAGAGCTTTTCAATGGTGTGTTTCTCCTGAAGAAGGTCAAGAAATCCTTCATGAGATCCATGAAGGCGATTGTGGTCATCACGCTGGGTCAAAATCTTTAGTGGCCAAGGCATTTCGTCACGGTTTTTACTGGTTGACGGCTCACGCTGATGCGGAAGATCTGGTCAGTAGATGTGCTGGATGTCAGAAATTTGCACGACGAGCACATGTGCCGGCTCAAGAACTCTGGATGATTCCAATCACTTGGTCATTTGCAATTTGAGGACTTGACATGGTGGGACCTTTCAAGAGGTCTAAGGATAAAAAGACGCATCTCCTCGTGGCAGTTGATAAATTCACCAAGTGGGTTGAGGCGGAGCCTGTGAGAAAGTGTGACGCAGCCACGGCGGTTCAGTTCATGAAAAAAGTGATCTTCCATTTCGGTTTTCCAAACAGTATTATCACAGACAATGGCACCAATCTGTCTCAAGGGGCCAGGGAAGAGTTCTGTCAACGAGAACACATCCGGCTTGATGTTTCTTCTGTAGCTCACCCTCAATGGTCAAGCTAAGAGAGCCAATCAGGAAATTTTGAAAGGGCTCAAACCCCGGCTCATGGTTCCTTTACAACGAACGCCAGGTTGTTGGGTAGAGGAATTACCCTCGGTATTATGGAGTATCAACACTACGCCCAATAGGTCTACGGGTTACACACCTTTCTTCATGGTTTATGGAGCAGAAGCAGTATTGCCTAGTGACCTCCATCATGACTCGCCCTGTGTGACGGCTTATGTTGAAGCTAATAATGAACAAGCCAGACATGATGCACTTGACTTGTTGGATGAAGAGAGCGACTTAGCAGCAGCTCGGTCAGCGATTTATCAACAAGACCTGCACCGATACCACAGCCGTCGGGTTAAGTCCAGGACTTTTCAGGAAGGCGACTTGGTGCTCCGGCTCATCCAGGATCTTTCAGATGCATACAAGTTATCCCCACCTTGGGAAGGACCCTTTGTGGTCAGTAATAATTTAAACAACGGGTCATATTACCTCATTGATGTTCGAGAGCATGCAGACTCACGTAAGTCGGAGGAGGAGACCCACCGGCCGTGGAACATTGCTCAACTTCGGCCGTACTACACCTGAGCCACCGGCTCTCCTCATGTACATACGTTCACATTGTATATACCATGATAAGCAATAAAGTAGGACCATCAGTCTCTTTTATTTTCAAAGATTATGCATCTTTGTTAAATCTTATTTTTCAAATGACTATTAAGGAGCTGATCATATTTGAATCAAGTTTACCCTTTTTGTACGGCTTATGATCGTATCTGAATCTAAGATGTAATATCATGGTCACTTGGGGGCTTCCTGTTCAAACATAGGTCGTATTCGAACCAAAGAGAACATAGCTGTCGTATCCCTCTTGAACGGCTCAAGGCCAAACTCACTTGGGGGCTTCTTGATCGTATCCGAATCATAGCTTAACCCTCTTGAGTCCAACTTGGATCGTATTCGAATCAGGGTCGTTAAAAACCTCTCAAGGTCATTTGGGGGCTTCCTGTTCAAACATAGGTCGTATTCGAACCAAAGAGAACATAGCTGTCGGTACCCTCTTGATCGGCACAATGCCAAAGCCACTGGGGGCTATACGGTCGTATTCGAACCTTAGCTTAACCCCTTTGGTCCGGTTTACTGGTCGTATTCGAATCAGAAACCCCCAACCTTTTCGAATACAAGATTAAAATTATGCTTGTTATTTATTGCTTGCCTTTTAGTTTGTTGTTGTCTCAATATTACAAATAAATTAGCCTGGTCTTCTTCACCGGCTCACTTATTGGACAACACAGCCGCCCGGGTCATTCAAGCCGGTGGTTCAAGGATCAAAAGGTATGAACTACTAAGGTATAGTGATCATTGCATTAACTTTTCATAAATATTGAGTTATCAAATTCAATCACCCGGATTATTTAAACCGGCGATCTAAGGATCAACAGGGATAAGGTATGGTCATTACTTATACATACTTACCCACTGTGTTAGCCAAAAGGAACAGAGTTCAAACATTGCAGAGACAAGCGTTAAGCGATGCATAAGCAAGCATTAAACATTGGCATCTGGAAATACAGATTCACGAATAAGTATTTTATGCGTGATGGCACAAGCAAACTTGTAGTGTTTTAACAGCTAAGCTATTACAAGGCTTTATAAAGCCCATGAAGATGTTCATTGTCCCTCCCTAGCCGGTTCACCATCTTGAGTCTGCTGGAAGTTGGGTTTTGACCAATCGAAGCCGTTCATGGCGACAAATTCAGCTCCATCGTCAATCGGGATGACCGGGTCAACCTCCAGGGCAAATGTATCTTCTCTCACTGGTGGGATCAAGTTTGTTACTTTATATGAGGGAGGGGCCATCTTCTTATTCTCACTATCAAAACCCGGCCGGCACTTGTCCACATTGGTGTCATCTCCAAGACTAGTCGCCTGAGGCCGGACTTCACGGACGCAGGCTATAAAGTCATCTTGATCAAAAGGAGACCCGTCCTCCTTCACGGTAGGACAACCCCTTGCCACGTCTGTCGGGTCTAGGTCTGGCACCCAAGCATTGGAGCGGCTTAGGGCAGTCAAAGCTCCGGCTCACGCGCAGGAGCGTTTTACTTCTTGGAACCTGGCAGGAAGGATGGACAGCTTCTTCAGGACGTCACTCAGCCGGTTAGGTCCTTGATTAGCAGGAGAGATGGCAGCCAGAGCCCGTTGTGCGCCGATATACAATTGTTCAACTAAAGTGTATACTGCCTTCAGCTTAATCAACGGGTCTTCGCTCAGATTCTTACTTCGCGGACCTACATATATTTTTAACAGAGTCAATTGGCGGATTATACTCCGGTTTGGAAAAATATATACGAAAGGTCAAATCAGGCAGCTTACCAAAGATAGCAGCGACCATCTGAGACACCCGGCCCTTTAAACCGTACAGCTCTGTTGAAATTTCTTTCAGAGCTATTTCGGCTGTCTCAGCTCGTCGGGTCAGAAGTGTTTTCTCATTTTCCCAAGTCTTCTCCTTGGCAGCAAAGCTGGTCTTCAAATTTTCCGTTGCAGAAAGGCTTATTTGCAGTTTGGAGGTGGAACATTTGATTTCTGACTCCTGACTCGCCAGCCGGGTCTTTGCGTCAGTCAATTGAGAGTTCAATTCAGATAAGGCATTCTGTGAAACGTTCAGATAAGTCAAGACTTGGTTTCAAATTCAAATATCCAAATTCATGATTCAAGTCTCAAGTACTTTATGAATAAACCACTTGACACTTGGGGGCTAATGTATGCCAAATCAATTTTTTATGACTCTACAAACATATTTAAAGTCCCAAGTCCTTTACAAAGTAACATCACTTGGCACTTGGGGGGCTAATGTACACAGTTTAGCAAGTTTATCAAGGTTAAACTAGAGAGTTAAGTACTTTGAAAACAGTTTTCAATTCTAAAGTACCGATTCATTAATGATCAAAATAAACCGGTCCTTGGGGACTATAGGTGAAGTTTTTGTTCTATCAATATCAGGCAAAGATTCAGAGGTAAAAGTCTCGGCCTATATTTTAAGTCTACAGGATATTCCGTTTTCTCTCATAATCTGAAGACTTGGGGGCTGAGGGAATGTTAGTAAACCGGAAACAACGTACCTCATACTTCAACTGAAGCTGCTTGACCATCTCGATCTCACACTCATGACTGGATTGTACATGACTGAGATAGCCGAATAAGATATCACTGGCATTGAGACGGTCATAGTTGGCAACATCAAAGCGAACCTTTTGCCTCTCCAATGCCTCTTGCTTTGCTGTACACCGAGCCAGCACCGTTGGGTTCCCCGGCTCAACAAAGCGGCTCCCAGTAATTTGAACATCTTGAGCACGTGGAGACGGCAGGTCGATTGAGCTTGACGGTCCAGCTGTGGAAGGATTCATAGTGGCTTTGTGAAGAGACGGCTCCGGAGTATTTGCTTCATTGACAATAGGTGGGTCTTCTGGGGTGTTAGTTAATGGAGAAGGCGGCCTAGCCGGGTCAGATGCCAGCACTGGCGGGTCTTCTGCCGGTTTTGCTGCCTTCGCCTTGTTGGATTTAGCCTGGCCGCTAAGGAAAAAATATTACAGGATTGTTAGCATCAAGATACAATTGAGAAACCCGAAAGAAAAGAGGATTTCTGATTACCCAGGAGCAGTCTTGAAAGCCGGAAACTGTGTTTGTGATGAGTCACCTGAGGAACGAGACACCTCCTGAAAAGATAAAAGAAAGGAGTTAAAAGGAAATACAAGGAGCAGGATTCATTAAAACGGGTTAAAACAGCAATAAGTAAACCTCGTTCGGGCGTTTCCGAGGGGTCTGTTGAAGGACGACAGCCGGTTCATCTTCAATCCCAACTTCACGGCGGCTTTCATGTTGCTGCTTTTTCAAATGAAAGTTGGGATCCAAGTGAGCTAAGGGGTTAGAAAACCTTACTTTATGGATCACTCGTCGAACTTTGTGTCTTGGTAAGGGCTCTGAGTTGGAGGAAATGATAGTTACCTCTGCTTCCCCGGCCTGACTGGACCTAGTGTCATCCTGGTAAGGATCAGTGTCAATAAGATTGTTAAAAAATTGGCCAAGGGAATCAAGGGCTACCTCCGAGTCAGACGTGTCATCAAGTTTCATTAAATCTTCAGCAGTGGTCTTCTTTTTCTTCTTTGATCTCCGGGTCGATATCTTAGCGTTCATGGCAGCGAGTTTCGCCTTCTTGGCAGCTTCGTGATCATATTTCACTTTCCAAATGTCAAAGTTGGCCTACAAAGACAGGAGGAAGGATCAGTGATAAACAATATGGCTGGACAAAATACAAAGGAAAAAAGATTAGAATATCCTTACTTCTGGTACCGTGTTAAGTTTACAGAAGTGATTTAACCCAACAACACTGCAATCTTCATACTTCGCATTCACCAGAAGGTTTGACATTGCGACAATGTCCTCCTCGGTTAGTTGAACCGGGGTATGACGAAGAGAGTCGTCCGGGTCTCCACCATATTCATACATCAATTTTGAATGACGGCTTAATGGACCGCCATGAGATCCAGCAGCGGGTTAGGTCGACTCTGGTTAAACCGTTCCCCAAGAAACCGCTGATTCTTCTGATAGATGGAAGCAGCTTCTTGCGTTCAGCAACGGTAAGTTTGTCTGGCAGTGCAAACTTGGAGTCAAGACGATCGGGGCGGTAACCCGGTAGTGGCTTCTCGTTGGTGGGTGAGATGTCCTGACAGTAAACCAAGTTTGGTTCCAATCCTTTGGGTGACTTGGCAAAACTATGAGAGGGAAGACAACACCCTGTCGGCGCTAAATTGAGATGCCTCCATGCTCTAAGCTAAGGCCGTTGGTGCACTCGTTCTGCCGGTTCAGATAGAAGTATTCTCTAAATAGTTCCACAGTCGGCTCTTGCTGAACATATACCTCATAGAGCACTTGGAAGTTACAAATATTGGATATGGAATTGGGCCCAGTGTCCTGAGGATGGAGTTTGAAAAAGTGAAGAACTTCTCTGAAAAACTTTGAACCGGGCGGTGAGAAGCCACGGTTCATGTGGTCAGTAAATACGATCACTTCGCCGTCTTTTGGATTGGGCCGTTCTTCTTCCGGGTCAGGAGCACGATAAGACATGATGCTTTTTGAGGGTAGAAACCCGATGACGAAGAACTCTTTTAAACGATCCTCAGTTATGGTTGAGGGGACCCAATTGCAGATGGTGGGTGTCTTTGACGGCATGATGTGCAAGGGGCTGAAAAAGAAAAAACAACATGCCGGTTCAGTTTGTGGCAAAATTAATAGTTAAAGATTGAAGATGTAAAACAAGTAACGGTGGCTTAACTAAGGGCTAATGACATATAAGGAAAAGAAAGCCGGAGTGGTAAGCCGCCATGACTACAAATTTTCTCAGAAAGCAGATTCAGCTAAGTGTTGGCATAAACAAGTTTCACCAAGCTATCATTATTATTTTGGATCAAATGGCTGTCCCAAAAAGAAAATATTCTAAACCTAAAAATCCAGTACAGATGAGTTCGTCAGCTATAATGAAGCATCTATACAGGAAAAAGGTATCTATTTGCATTTAAAATGGGTGCGAAATAGCTACCGCAGCAGTTCTACACTATCTAACGATCAGAAAAGGGCATCGGAGGTGAAATCTGTCAAGGGTCTGTAACAGGCGGCGATGAACACCAACGAACTCGAGAAGCCGTAATGCAGATCTAAGGAAGAGAAGGAAAGGGACTTACGGATGCAGAGCTGCTGCGGAGGTTCGTCGCGTTTCTCTGGTCAAATCAGGTCGATGCAGTGGCCTGAGGTGGAGAAGACAAGGAGATCTGCGGCGGCGGCGGCAGAGCTCGAGCGGCAGCGAAACAGTGAGAGGAGGAAGACGACCGAAGGGGGAGAATGAAAAAGACCTAGGTCATGCTTATTTATAAGGAAAGGCTGACTGAGATGGCGCGAGAAACAAGGAGACCGAACATCATTATCCATCAACTCCAACGCCTCGGTTTTCGGGATGGTTAGTAAAGGCAAAGATCCGTTGAGGATATGACGGAGTAAAAGAAAAATGAATTTAATGGAAGATGATGGCATGATGGGTTACCGCGGATCCAGAAGATGATGTCACGGCGGGTTATAACTTATGCACGCACAAAAGACAGAAGGCTTGTTTCTTAAGGTATTTTAAGATTGACATGAACCAGTTCAAATCAATCTGGGGCCTAATTCCGGGGATATAACAATTTGTGTAAGCCGCCCTAGAGGGGCCGGTTTACGAAAAGAGGATTATCATGCAAAGCCCAGGCTCAATCATGAAGATGGTGGTTCAGTAAAGGGTCTAAAGCCCACGGGCGACTTATGGCCCATAGTGATAAACCGCCGTAGTGGTGTGACTTGTATCATAAGGTAGAATTGACTAGTCTTCGAGCCGGACACTGTTTATGAGCTGGCCGGGACTCTTTAGGCCACTAGGCATCAACCCATGTATATAAGGGACGACCCAGTGGCGTCTTAGGTCAAGAAACAACCAAATCGATAACCAAGCCGGCGAGTTGAGCCCCTTGGAGATAGAAACTTTAGCAATACTAATCCCAACTAGACGTAGGCTTTTACCTTCATCGTAAGGGGTCGAACTAGTATAAAAACTCTCTCGTGTGTCCCTTGTCCCGATTAACCCCTTTAAGCTTCCTAGTGGGATGGCCCTACAACTAAGTCCTTGCTCTAGGACATCTGCCGTGTCAACTCCATGACAGAGTTCGAGTCCGGGTTGTAGTTGATCCGGCGGCTTTAACCCTATGCGTCCACCCTGTAGTATTTTGTTATTTTCACCAGTAGTAGTCAGACGGATCTCTCTATTGAACAAACATGTCATGTAATTGATGTTCCATTTCTTGACTAGTATTGAACGACTTTCGTCTCCGGATTGGTATGGTAAAACGCCGTTGTTTGACCCTTTTTTGGGTTTTGAGGCTGGTAGGTGCGATGAAGCTCACCTGATATACTCAACTGTCAATGGAATTACTTTTTTGAATCTGATCTGATCACAATAATTTTCTTAATCCTGACCGAGTAACTCGGGGTTTGACGTAGGTCCTTCCGAATAGGTGTTCCTTCATCCAGAAAAACTGCAGACCGTAGTGGCGGCTCAGTGCTCCGGTGGGGGCGACTCTTAGGGCAGCGGCTCTTGGTAGAGGGCCGTGGCAGGAACAGCAGACCGAAGCGGCAACAGAGTGACTCAGAGGTAGCTTTCGGTGACTCACCAACTGCAGCGGAGCTCGAGCAAGAACGACTTGGAGCAGATAAACAGATCACTTCAACTCTCATTTGGAGGCTGGTGCAAACAGAGCACTTTTCAACTAGCACATCATGATGACCAGATTTGTTTGAGCAAATAAATTGTCTATTGTCTCCTCAGGACTTGAAGTAAATAGCTGCAGTTTGACAGATGTGAGCATATCTCTTCCTTTGATCCAACATGGAGGCGACTCACAATTGACAATGTGAACTCGGCGGCTGACTCCATCCTGGGCGACTCACAATTGATTTGTGTGTGCATGTAGAAACATCCCTTTGAATCAGTCTCGTGCAACTATCCCTGTCTCGGACTCGGTGTTGCATAGATGATGGAAATCCTACCGACGGCCTCGGCTATTTTTTAGCAGCGGCGGCAGAACATACCGTAACCCTAATTTCTCTTTTTTTACTTGAATCACGCGGATTGTAAAATCTGAACCAATGACCTCGAGGCTGATTTGTCTTCTTCATCTGAACAATTATGAGCTTCACGAAACCCTGGGAAAGGTCCCTCCAAGAACTCAACATCACCGTGCGCGAGCCCCACGGTGGGCGCCAGCTGTCGTGGAAACGTCACGGCAGATGTCCTAGTGTGAGGACTTAGTCGTGGGGCCAACGCATCTATGCGGTAACTTGAAGGGGTTGATCAGAATCGAGAGATGCAACACGCAAGACGAAGATTTAGACAGCTTCGGGCCTCGGGAAACATCATCCGGTAACAACCCTACATGCTGTTTGTGGCTAGGTCTCATTATCATCATGAGGGAGTCGCCGTAACTCCGGCTCTCCTAGTTGTGTCTAGACTTAATGATTATTCAACTTGTCCCTCTCGGGGTGCCCTGCCCCTCCTTATATATGTTGAAGGGGTGGGTTACATGTAGAGTCCAACTCGGACTTAAGACTTAACTATTTTGTTTTCCCTCCATGGGCTTTCTTTACCGTTTTGGGCTTCTTAACTGTTAACCTACAATCTGGCTTACCATCTCGCTTAACTGTCCGGCTTAACTGTCTGGCTTAACTGTCCAGCCTAACCGTCTGACTTGACTATCTGCTTAACCTTCTGGCTCATATGATTGTGTCTGCCGGGTTACATGACTGTGTCTGCCGGGTTACATGACTGTGTCTACCGGGTTACATGAATGTGTCTGCCGGCTTACATGACTGTGACCGCCGGCATACATGACTGTGTCCGCCGGCTTAATCTGCTTAACTGTTCCCATTGGCTTAACCTCTGGTTTAAACAATCTGCCGGCTTACCAATGAAATACCAAGTCCCAGTCGGGTCATATCTCCGGCCGGGTCATACCGCGGGGTATATCCCCGACAGGATCTATCATATGTTTTTTCCGGCTTATCTCCTAAGTCAATCCTTTGTTTTGTTTTCAGTTGTGGTATTCGAGTTGCTTCGAAGTCAAATGTTGATTCCATACATTTCCTAAGTGGTGTTCTCATATTTCTATGTGAATACTAATCCTTCATGATAATCAAGATTGCCATGTCAATCCTTTTCAACCGGCGTGTTTCTCTTCAAGTGGATTCAATCATTTCTACATTCGCAAGATCAATTCTAAGTCTTCTCAACGGTGTTTGTTTCATCCGTGCAAAGTTGCCTTTGTTTTCCCGCCCACCCACCCCTTTTTTCTTCAAGGACTCAGATTTCTTAATCAAGTATCCATTTTATTGAGGGGAAGCCTCTCCATTCTTTTCCATCAATATTCTTATCCGGTGATTCTCATGAAGATGCTCTACAAGTTATCATTCCTTGTTCTCTTATCTTCCCCGGTGTTTTCAATGCAATCTTTCGGTGTTGACCATATCCTTTTCCTTGTTTCAAATGTTTTCTCATGCGGTGCACCTCTTAACCATTCACCTATCTCTATTCAATTATTTTGGAGTGCTGAAGATAACTCAGAAGACTTGTCTTTTCATTCAAGATCCGTTCAACCTATTTCGAGGTTGTTACCTCATTCAAGTCATTTTAATTCAACCGGTGCGATCTATCTTTTAAATCATTCAATGGTGTATTTTTTGAGTGGGCCCTAACCCACAGGTCTTTTCCCAGGATCTTACCTGACTCTTCTAATCTTCCCGGAGTTACTCTCAAGTTCTTCTCCAAGTTTGACGTAAGAATGAATTATCATCAGTCATATGTATTTCTCCAAGATCGGTTAAATTCTTTTCATCGTTGGTTCAACCTTTCGAATTTTCATCCCGGAGTATCCTCAACAATTCATGGTGGTGTTTCTCATCGGCATTCTCAACATTTTAAGAACGAAGAAGAGTCTTCCTCCAAATCTTATCTGTTCTCGTGAAGATTCATGGTTCTAGCTTGATGCCACCTCTCATAATTGTTTTTGATTGTGATAATTCTTTTCACCCATCCGGAGTAGTTCAGGAGTCTTTTCAGTTTGATTCTCCGGAGCCCATCATTTCAGAAGATTTATTCATTCTCAGCTTTCAGCTCTCATTCTCCAAATCTTACCGGTGCATCATTCAAGCATTCTTTAATCAGTCTGCGATCTCTTCATTCCCTTGCATCTTGATTGTCTTAAGTACCTTCGTTCATTTTCTAGTCCTTACTGGTGATTCGTTCCCCTTGCTTCGTTCGTTTTCAATTCTTACGATGGTTTGCTCAAGATTTTCTTCCATGGTTATCATATTAATTCATTCGTTGTTTCAATCCTACCGTTGTTCCATTGAAGACCTTATCAAGTTATCGATTTCTCTCTTAATCCTTTCTACCGGAATAAGTTGTATGCAATCTGTTGATTGTCTTCAATTTAAATTGGTGAAGGATACGCATAATGAAATTCTTATTCTTGTTTCACCCAAATGATTAATTCCTTATACCGGAGGTTCATCAAAGTCTCGGTTTCAATTGTTTCATCTTTTCTTTCCCGGAGTTCCAAGTTCTCTCAATTATATCATTTCAAAGCTTCTTCTAATCATTGCAAGGCTGCACCTTGTGTTTTTCAACTCCTCTTTCTTTCGTCATCCTTTTACTACCAGAGTTTTTCATGGAGGTTCTACATGATGGTTCAGCAAGGACTTAAATCCTTCTTGAAGTGTTTATCGAGATTCTTTTCAAATGAGCTCAAGTATTCTTCATCTTGCAATCCGGAGTGCAATTCTTTATACCGTATCTTTTGAGGTGGTGTTATGTCATTCCTGACAATTTTCCCGTCGTGTTTTTCATGATTCACATGTTGGCAAGAATGAGATATTTTAAATCCATCAATCTCTTCATTGGAGTTATCTTGGGTTATATTTCACCTAAAGTTTTCCCTAAGGATTGTGCTTTATGGTGCTTATAAATGACCCAAGTTCTTCATTTATCCTCTCGGTGAAATAAGTTTCTCGTCTCCTTGTTCATATCAATCCAATCTTTTGTATCCTTTAGTGGCAGAATTTCACCTCAGTTTTGAGATGTTTTCCATCAGCCCACTTAAAGCTTATACTTTCATTGTTGGTGTTCCAACAACTCCGTTCGACCCTTCTCCTAAAGATGCTTTTCAAGCTCATTTGAGGTAGAAGATCTAGTTTTCCTCCGTTCATTCCATTCCATTGTTGCATTTCTTCCGGAGGCATTGTGTTGTTGCTCTCTTCTCTCATCATCTCGAATGGTGAGGATCGTGCTCCTTTCGTGCTTATCCATTTAACCGGAGTGTTGTGCCCTTTTCTCAAGTTCTTTCATCTTATCAAGTCTTGCATCTCTTTTCAACCGGAGTGCTGTAACACCCCGGGTGTCATGCTACAGTAAACTCCTATTAATGGTGCCACATCATCATTATTAAATTTTGCTAATCATCACCTTGTCCAAAACCGGCCTCAAATTCAAATTTAAAAGACAAGTCAAAATTATTTCTCCTCAAGCTATAAAACTAAAATGTTTGAATAGTTCTATACAATTTCCTTGTTCAATGTCATGTGAAACCAACTTGGTTTGACTCACAAATAAATTCCTAGGAAATTAATAAGTGGTCCAAACTCATTTAAATTGGCCTTTTCAAAATAAGCAAATATTTATAATTTTTCAAATGATGTGAAACATTGTGTGTGGTCTCAAAATATTGCCTACTAATTATGTGCCAAATTTCAAGTTGAACTAAATTTAATTACTTTGGCAATTAAGTAGAAAACAGCACGAAATTAATATAGCAGAAAACTTAAAAAAGAAAATGGGCCAAGTGCACACTGTGCACTAGAAGCCTAGTGCTACAGTAGGGCGGCCCAAGCCCACCAGGGCCTTCTCCATCTTTTCTGTACAGGAGGCAGAGACCTGTGCGTGGCGCACATCCACGCCTCCATGACCACCATGTCGACCATCCGGCGAGTGCCCGCGGTGTACAAGACCATCCCCAAGCCCCAGGACAAACCCTAGACGCCCAATTCCCTCGTTTTCCCCCTCGCACTCGATCTGGAAGAGGAGCCGAAGTTTCCGGCGCCACGCCATAGTCGTCATCGCGGCCGCGGGCCTCCCCTTGCTGCACCAAGGTGTCCAGAAGCCTCCCCGCGCTCGTCTCATTCGTCCCCACTGAAGAACCCAAGCCAAGCCGCACCGTACGCTGGGGATCGAGCCAGTTTCTCCGCCATGGCCGCGGCATCTCGCCGTCGATCTACACCACCGCACCACCCCGGCCGTCACAAGCACGTCCCCGACCTCCCTCTCCGTGAGTTGTGCCGATTCCCCCTGTTCCCCGCTCAATCCACCGTCATAGCCGCCGTAGCCAAACGCCCCATCTCACTGCATGGACGCGCTCACCGTGACTTTGCCGTGCCCGCGCCGCTCTGGCCCCGCGCCCCGGCCGCTCCATGCGCGCTCTGGGTTCCCCTGCCATGTCGTGGTCGTGCCTCCCCAAGCGCCGCCCACGCCCGTTCGCGCCTCTGCGCGTGGCGGCCACGCCCTTGCTCTGTTGCTGCTGCGCAGCGCTGCTACCTGCTACTGCTTTGCTTGCTGTTGCCTGCTTGCTGCTTAGCTGCTGCTTTGCTGGCTCCTGCTAAACTACTGCTGGCTGCTTGCTACAATTGCTACTCATAGTTGATGCCGCCGCCGCCGCTTTGCTCCGGTCGCTGCTTGCTCCCGCTCCTGTTTTCTGCCGCTAAGCTGCTGCATACTGTGTGTGTGTGTGTGCGCGCGCGCGCGCGTGTGTTCTGTAGGTGTGTGTGCGCTTTTGTGTGTGAGTGGCTCGGTTGGGCTCTGTCCACTAATGGCCAGCCCTTGATTAGATTAGTACTGCTTAGATTAGTACTACTAGGTGTAGCTAGTATTAATTGTTGCTAAGTTAGTCTAGTAGTAGATGACATGTAGGCCCCATTAAATAAGTCAGGTTTATTTATTTGTTTAGGAAAATAATATATGACATGTGGGCTACCACCTCCACTTTTGACCAGTCAAGTTGACTTGGTCAACTCACATTAAAAGTAATTTAGAAAATCTAGAATATTGTTAAAACTTTGAAAAATCATAGAAAATAAACTGTAGCTCCGATGAAAAAGTTTTGTACATAAAAGTTGCTCAAAACGACGAGACGAACCCGGATACGCAGCCCGTTCGTCCGCCATGCCTCCCTAACATAGCGAACACGCAACTTTCCTCCTCCGGTTCATTTGTCCGAAAACGCGAAACACCGGGAATACATTCCCGGTTGAATTCCCCCTTCACCTATATCGTGTAGCCTTACGTTAGGTCACACCCAGCACAACATATTGCCATGTTATGCTTTGTGATGCTATGCTTGTTTTATATTTATTGTTTCTTCCCCCCTCTTCTCTCCGGTAGACCCCGAGACCGATGTCTCCCCTGTGATCGACTACGTCGACGACACTTCTTTCTTTTCAACAGAGCTTCCAGGCAAGCAAACCCCCCCCCCTTGAGCATTCCAATATCGCCTATTTCTTTCCCTCTCATGTTTGCATTAGAACTGCTACTGCTTTCTGTATGATCCTACTCTGATGCATAGCATGTTGTTGTTACCTGCTTTCATACCTTACCTGCTTATCCTAAACTGCTTAGTATAGGTTGGTTAGAGATCCATCAGTGACCCCACCTTGTCCCAGTTGCCTCGCTTTATGTTCGATGACTCGATCAACGTGATCGACGTCCAGGCCCCGGCACCGCACATCACCCCCCTCCCTAGTTGTACGACTCTGCAGAGTTACCATCGAGTGCCGAGGGTGGAACCTCTTACATCACTCCTGATGAGATCTCTGTAGTGTAGCTATCCGGTCATGGTCATCGAGGGTGATTTCCTCCTTAACTACTTCTGATACGGCTCTGTCGTGCAACCCCTCAAGTGTGAACCTCGAGGGTGAATCCTCTTACGTTCACCTTGATGATTACATCGAGTGGAATTCACCGGGGGTGATTCCTCGGGTTTTCCCCTTGGTGTTAGACGCATAGTTACTATGGTTACTATGACTTTGCACTGAGCCATGTTACTAAAGACGGGTCGACCCTGAGGGGTACCCGTGCGAGCTTAATAGCGAGTGATGTGGAGTCGGGTTGACCTAGAAGGTGCCCGCGAGATACTTATGGGGCGTGGTCGGGCATTCTTAGCCCTTGCCGCAAGTACTCGAGACGGGGCGACGGGGTCACATTGATCGTGAGTCTCTGCTTGTTACCGCGTGCTCCTAATCCACTACGGTTTGGATATTTGATCCGAGGGGCCTCTGGCCTGATAGCACTAACCATCACGTGGGCATAGTATGGGCATTCTGCGTCGTATACATCAGCCGAAGCTTAATAGACGCCAGCGACTGAGCGGCGCGCGCCGGGTTGGACTGCGTAAGCTCCTGCCTTGTTGAAGGAGGTAGTTAGGTCTGCTCATCGGCCGCGTACGCAACGTGCAGGAGTTCCCGGGGAGATGGCCCATGACCCCTGGGAGGCATAAGCTTAGTCCGGCGTGCTGACCTCTCTATTAAGCCTAGGTCGGGTTGCGGCGTATTGTTTGGCCGAGGCCAGGCATGACCCAGGAAAGTGTGTCCGGCCAGAGTTAATCGAGCGTGGTGGGTAAGTTGGTGCACCCCTGCAGGGAAGAAAACATCTATCGATAGTCTGTCCTATGGTAACGGACACTTGCGGTTGTATCCCGATCGATACAACTAGAACTGGATACTTGTGATGAGAACTGGATGGTGATGAGAATTGGATTGTGATGACACTTGGATAGTATGGCTCTGGGATTGCTTTCTCGCTGGGAGTCGAGAAAGGATCTCTGGCCGAGGTTGATAATAGTACTACTTTACATTATGGTGATCTGTACTCTTCTATATGCTGTAAGATGCTTGAAGATGCTTGAAGACGCTAGTCTTCGATAGGCTAGGCTTTCCCCTTCTCTTCTGGCATTCTGTAGTTTAGTCCACATATACAACCCATTTCCTTTGATACAGATGCATACTTAGTTTAGATCTGATGTAAGTCTTGCGAGTACTTTGGATGAGTACTCACGGTTGGTTTGCTACTTATTTTTCCCCCATACCAGATTGTTGCTACCAGATGACGGATCCCAGGAGCCAGACGACGCCACTGATGACTACTACTACCCGGAGGATGCCTACTACTGCGTGAAGACCGCAGACGACTAGGAGTAGTTAGGAAGCTCGCAGGCAGGAGGCCTTGCCTTTTCAATCGTTGTTGCTTTTCTGCTAGCCTTCTTAAGGCAAACTTGTCTAACTTATGTCTGTACTCAGATATTGTTGCTTCCGCTGACTCTTGTGTATTCGAGCTTATGTATTCGAGCCCTTGAGGCCCCTGGCTTGTAATATAAAGCTTGTATTATTTTAATTTGTGTCTAGAGTTGTGTTGTGATATCTTCCCGTGAGTCCTTGATCTTGATCGTACACATTTGCGTGTATGATTAGTGTACGATTGAATCGAGGGCGTCACAAGTGCTGTCCAAATTTGTTCTTCCTTGTTTCTCTTTTCTGAAGGAGATTGTCAACTTCGTTCATCTTCGTTGTAATCTTTTCTCGAAATGGTTTAACCTTCCAAGGTTCTTTGGTTTCACTCGTTTGTCAAAGAAGCAACTTAGGTTTACCTCTCTTCTTCCTCTTTGTTTTCCCTCCGGTGCCATTCTAGATCTTGGGACGAGATCCTCTCGTAGTGGTGGAGTGTTGTAATGCCCCAAGACCGTTGCGCCAGGTGTCTTCCAGTTATTCGTTGTTGTTTCCTTATCATTTGTTTGCGTGTCATGCATTTCATATCATATCATCATGTGCATCGCATTCACATACGTGTTTGTCTCATGCATCCGAGCACTTTCCCCGTTGTCCGTTTTGCAATTCGGCACTCCTATGTCCTCCGGCGCCCTCCTTTTGCCTCTTTTTGTGTGCGGGTGTTAAACTTTCTCGGAATGGACCGAGATTTACCAAGCGGCCTTGGTACACTACCGTTAGACCGCCTGTCAAGTTTCGTGCCATTTGGAGTCTGTTTGATACTCCAACAGTTAACCGGGGAACCATATAGGCCTCGTGTGTGTTGCAACCCAACACCCATCCAAAGTGGCCCAAAACCCATCCAAACCCCCTCCATCCTCTCGGCCGTTCGATCACGATCGCGTGGCCGAAAACCGCACCTCATTTGGACTCTCATAGCTCCCTCTACCTATATAAACACCTTCCCCTCCATTTTTCGCGGATCAAACCCTAAAATTTCCCCACCGCGTCGTGCCGGACATGTCCGCGCCGTTGTCCATTTTGCAATCCAGCACTCCATGTCCTCCAGCGCCCTCCTTTTGCCTCTTTTTGTGTGCGGGTGTTAAACTTTCTCGGAATGGACCGAGATTTGCCAAGCGGCCTTGGTACACTAAGTCATTTCCCTGCTGATATTTTTATGCCATGTATTCATGTTGCTATAGAGAGATCCATGCTTCTTTTGAGTATGTTCAGTAAGGATGATTTTGACATATGGTTGTGCTCTATCCATCCATGCCCCTGTTTGCATTTATGGAGTGCCCTAGCATGACTCAATCTTGCTCTATTTTTGCTATAAAATGTTCCTGGCAGATTGTTTACATGTTAATCAATTTTGCCAAGGTTGTTGTAGTTGATCCATGCATGCTATGAGATTGTTCTTGCCATGGTTAGCTTCTTGATCATGTCTTCTTGCTGGTAGTATGCTTAGTTTGTCATGCCATGCCTTGTGTTGAGTGCATCGAGCTCGCAAACGTGCCTTCATAACTCTGTTTCTGCCATGTCCAGTTTTCTGGTAAGTCTGAATCTGTTGACGGAACTTGCTATGTTTACATGGGTGCCATCATATCTTCTGATCCTTTTTGGATTATGGCCAGTAAGGGACTTTTGTTATATGCTTTGAGTAGATTTATGCCAAGCCTTTGTTTGCTATGATCTGATCCTGTAGAATGTTGTTATCTTGCTCTAAACATTGCTTCCTGATGTTAATTTCTGGCATGATAGTATTTTCATTAAGTCTGTGATGCTGATATCTTTTGCCCTTTTGCCATGCTTGTTTGATCCTGTTATAGTGTGATTTAGCCGTAGCTCAGTGTTCATCTTTTGTCAAGCATCTTGAGTAGATCACTGCCATGTGCTTTGTTGCTATGTTGGAGTGCAGTAGCTTAGTTTCTTGTTGCATTCTAGATGGCATCATGCTGTTAATCGTAGAATTGAGCCATTATTGTTTTGCTTGCCATTTGCAAATCGTGCATCCGATTCCGGTGATCTTTATATCGATTTCGACCGAAATAAACTCACCTTTCCAGCAGCACTCTTGGTTTGCCAATTTGAGGCCTGATTCAATCTTTCCCTTCTGAAGGACGCATATGCATTACATATCACATCCCGCATATCATGCCATGTTTTGCATCATGTTCCTTGCGCATTGCACCATGGTTGATTGTTGTTTCATTTGCTTGTGTTCTTGCCTTGGGTAGAGCCGGGAGATGAGTTCATGATCGAGGAACCCATTGAGTACGCATACGAGGATCAAGCTTTCGTCAACTCGGAGAACTTTGCAGGCAAGATGACCATACCCTCGAAATCACTTCTATCTTTGCTTGCTAGTTGCTCGCTCTATTGCTATGTCGCAATACCTACCACTTGCTATATCATGCCTCCCATATTGCCATGCCAAGCCTCTAACCTACTTTTCCCGAGCAAACCGTTGTTTGGCTATGTTACCGCTTTGCTCAGCCCCTCTTATAGCGTTGCTAGTTGCAGGTGAAGATGGAGTTTGTTCCATGTTGGAACATGATTTATTGCTGGGATATCACAATATCTCTTATTTTAATCAATGCATCTATATACTTGGTAAAGGGTGGAAGGCTCGGCCTTATGCCTGGTGTTTTGTTCCACTCTTGCCGCCCTAGTTTCCGTCATACCTGTGTTATGTTCCTTGATTTTGCGTTACTTACGCGGTTGGGTGTTATGGGAAACCCTTGACAGTTCTCTTTGAATAAAACTCCTCCAGCAAGGCCCAACCTTGGTTTTACATTTGCACTAACAACCTACCACCTTCCCTTGGGTTTTGCAGACTCAAGGGTCATCTTTATTTTAACCCCCCGGGCCAGTGCTTCTCTAAGTGTTGGTACGACCTGAGTGATGTCCGGCGCCCCCTAGGCAACCAGGGTCTATGGCAACCCGATGTCTAGCTCATCCGGTGTGCCCTGAGAACGAGATATGTGCAGCTCCTATCGGGATTTGTCGGCACATACGGGCGGCTTTGCTGGTCTTGTTTTACCATTGTCGAAATGTCTTGTAATCGGGATTCCGAGTCTGATCGGGTCGTCCTGGGAGAAGGAATATCCTTCATTGACCGTGAGAGCTTGTGATGGGCTAAGTTGGGACACCCCTATAGGGTTTTGAACTTTCAAAAGCCATGCCCGCGGTTATGGGCAGATGGGAATTTGTTAATATCCGGTTGTATAGAACCAGACACTTAACTTTATTAAAATGCATCAACTGCGTGTGTAGCCGTGATGGTCTCTTTCCGGCGGAGTCCGGGAAGTGAACACGGTTTTGGTGTTATGCTTGAACGTAAGTAGCTTCAGTATCACTTCTTGATCACTTCTAGATAACGGTCGTGCTTTGCTTCTCTTCTCGCTCTCATTTGTGTGAGTTAGCCACCATATATGCTAGTGCTTGCTGCAGCTCCACCTCACTACCTTTTCCTACCCATAAACTTAAATAGTCTTGATCACGAGGGTGTGAGATTGTTGAGTCCCCGTGACTCACAGATTACTTCAAACCAGTTCCAGGTGCCGATGATACCGTGCAGGTGACGCAACCGAGCTCAAGGAGGAGTTCAATGAAGATCGTGTTCGTTGTGTTGTTTCGTTTCCAATTGATCAGTAGTGGAGCCCAGTCGGGGCGATCGGGGATCTAGCATTAGGGGTTGTCTTTCTTTATTTGGTTCCGTAGTCGGACCTTGATTGTATTCTGGATGATGTAATGCTATATTTATGTATTATGTGAAGTGGCGATTGTAAGCCAACTCTTTATCCCTTTCTTATTCAGTACATGGGATGTGTAAAGATTACCCCTCTTGCGACATGCCTACTATGAGGTTATGCCTCTAAGTCGTGCTCCGACACGTGGGAGATATAGCCGCATCGTGGGTGTTTCAAGTTGGTAATCAGAGCCTTCCCCGACTTAGGAGCCCCCTGCTTGATCGAATCGCTGGTGTTGTTGAGTCTAGAAAAATGTTTTGAGTCTTATAGGATTATATATATCGGAGAGTAGGATTCTTTTTACTCCCCATTCCCTTCGTCGCTCTGGTGAGGCCTCCTGACGTAGAGTCTTGACTCTTCTCTCCTCAAATTTCACTAAAAAAATTTAGGATCACGCGTGTATCTTGGAATCATTACGATGGTTTTATGACGAGAACATTATTCTTGGTTCCTCCTGACATTTAGGGGTTGTGGCAGTCTCCTGGGGAGTTGAGCTCCGAGGTGTTGTCGTCACAATTTTATCGTTGCAATTCTGGAATACCTGAGTTTGCCAACATCGAAAATCTCTTTTATGCAGTTGTTGGTGAGATAATCTTGACGCCACCCAGTACTGGGGCGGGAGTTCGGGAGTATTGCCATAACTCGTATAACGGATTCTTTTCGAAGGTTGAGGTAAATGATTTCGAAAGGTTTCTTGGTTGTGTGTTGAAGGATGGATATAGCTAGATGTAGGATTTGCTAGTTTTGGGTGAAATATTATGCTTCCCCTGTATCCCCAACACCTGATTGCATAACCAGAAAGTTTTGGGAGTTTATAAGTGGGAATTCAAGTAGCTCCTAGAATATCTTTCCAACAGACACATGATACGATATGGGATCTATCGTGGAAACGTCACGGCAGATGTCCTAGTGTGAGGACTTAGTCGTGAGGCCAACGGATCTATGCGGTAGCTTGAAGGGGTTGATCAGAATCGAGAGACGCAACACGCAAGACGAAGATTTAGACAGCTTCAGGCCCCGGGAAACATCATCCGGTAACAACCCTACATGTTGTTTGCGGCTAGGTCTCATTATCATCATGAGGGAGTCGCCGTAGCTCCGGCTCTTCTAGTTGTGTCTAGACTTAATGATTATTCAACTTGTCCCTCTCGGGGTGCCCTGCCCCTCCTTATATATGTTGAAGGGGCGGGTTACATGTAGAGTCCAACTTGGACTTAAGACTTAACTATTCTGTTTTCCCTCCATGGGCTTTCTTTAACATTTTGGGCTTCTTAACTGTTAACCTACAATCTGGCTTACCATCTGGCTTAACTGTCCGGCTTAACTTTCTGGCTTAACTGTTCGGCTTAACTGTCTGACTTGACTGTCTGCTTAACCTTCTGGCTCATATGATTGTGTGTGCCGGGTTACATGATTGTGTCTGCCGGGTTACATGACTGTGTCTGCCGGCTTACATGACTATGACCTCCGGCTTACATGACTGTGTCCTCCAGCTTAATCTGCTTAACTGGTCCCGTTGGCTTAACCTCTGGTTTAAACAATATGCCGGCTTACCAATGAAATACCAAGTCCCAGCCGGGTCATATCTCCGGCTCGGTCATACCGCGGGGTATATCCCTGACATTAGCCCCTAGTTTAATTTGGATTCATCCAGGTTAAACTGATCCTGTAAACAAAACATAATAACAATTTTAACATGTTATGCTCTGGGTTAAATATTCTTTTAAGCCGTCACATGAACATCCTTAAGTCCTTGTCATTTCCTTTCTTCTAGAGAATCCGGGTCAATAAGCCAACTTCATAATCAATTTGCTGACATTGGTTTCTCACAGAGAGACTGGAAAATAATTCATTTGACTCAGGTCCCAATGCTTAAAAATATTGGTCTTTGAAATACTCATGTGACCTTCAACCGGCTTAAAGATGAAAAACTTATCGGGTTATAAATAGATAATGTTGAATTATAATCGTTGCAGACACCCAGTCAATCTGGTTTACTCAAAACTGAGAAATTTGAAGATTTTTTCTCCCTTGTATCCATATTACCTGTAGCCCTCAAGTCTTAAGAGGAGAACATAGTGATAGCTTAAGACTTATTTCAATATAAATGTTGCAACCTTGAAGAAATCCAGATTGTCCGTTCAGCCACTAGTCAAAACTGAATATTCCACATATGTAGCCCCCAAGTGCCGGGTTGTCATGCTTGTAGCAACCTGGGACTTGTAATTGCCTTATGCTCATAAAAACTTCAACCAAAGTAACCCCCGAGGGCCGGCTCAGTAAGATAATACTGAGCTGGGACTTTGTATATAATTCATTGATAATAACATCATATGATGTAATCTCCACCATGGGGCTTGAACCCACATCCATAAAGTTAAGAGCTTTGTACTCTACCAACTGAATAGTAGATCTTTTAGTATAATGGATTAAGACTTGTGTACCTTGAATTGTTCACAGGAGCAATTGGTAGCCCCCAAGGGCCGACTCATTACAATGGGATGACTCGGGTCTTCAATAAGTTGATCAAAAAATGACTTTAGATTAGCCCCCAAGTGTCATGGTGCATGCTTGCAGCGACATGAGACTTGCATATTTTGATGTAATCTCAACTTGAATAATGTAGCCCCCATGTGCCGGGTCGTAAGCCTGCAGCGACTCGGGACTATCCCTTTCATTGTGGAATAAATTATGTCCATTGATAAAATAATATCCATTGCGCTGAAACGACTTTTGAAAACCTCAATCATAATATTGGTTATTGATAACCATAATAAATCCAGCCATGTTTGGCTATTAAAGATTTGAATAATATAATCTGGTTTGGAAAACCGGTTCCTGTGATATTGAATCGTACTGCCGGTTTAGGATACCTGTGCAGTAGGGTGATAACCCAATCCTTAGAAGCCACTCACTTCCAAATGTATGATGTTTGTCATATGTTGGCGACTTATCGTCCAAAACCAAGCCGGGTTAAATTTAAACCACACTTATACTTAGATCTGAACAAAAAAATCTCAAGAAAAAACCAAAGATTGTTTTCAAAAAACTTATGCCAAATAGAAAGAAAAATCGAAGCTTCTAATTTGAATACGATCAGTAAACCGTTCCGAAGGGGTTAAGCTACGGTTCAAAACGATCATGTAGCCCCCAGTGGCTTTGGCGTTGCGCCGATCAAGAGGGTACCGACAACTATGTTCTCTTTGGTTCGAATACGACCTACGTTCGAACAGGAAGCCCCCAAATGACCTTGAGAGACTTCTAACAACCCTGATTCGAATACGATCCAAGTCAAACCCAAAAGGGGTTAAGCTATGATTCGAATACGATCAAGAAGCCCCCTAGTGAGTTTGGAAGTGTGCCGATCAAGAGGGTACCGACAGCTATGTTCTCTTTGGTTCGAATACGACCTATGTTTGAACAGGAAGCCCCCAAGTGACCATATAAATTTTGGCATCACGCCGATCAAGAGGGTACCGACAGCTATGCTCGATGAGCAGGAAGCCCCCAAGTGATATATTTCTGAGTTGTGCTCGCCGGGTGCCTATGTTTGAGTTGTGATGTGCAACAAACTCTCTTTAGTCCTTGTAATTTTTCCTAAAAACTCGAACTTGTGAGAGATTAATTCTTTTTAAGCCAGAATTTCAAACCGGATATTGAGAGCTTCAAAGCTTTGTGGGAAACAGGTTTACCTTGAGCCGGATTTTAAACCAGATATTGAGCTTCAATGCTTTGTGAGAGACAGATTTCTCTTGAACCGGATTTTAAACCGGATATTTCTTTATTTTGGGATGGAAATTTTCTGACGGCCTTTAAACTAGCAATATTTACTGAGCCATGTCATCATAGCCCCCGAGTCTCAAGGTGACTTGAGGAGTTGGCTTGAGATTCTTCATAATTAACCGTGATATAAACCGGTTTAAATCCTGCATGGGACAACTTGCAAATCGAAGTAATTGCTCTTTTAAAGAAAGCAATATATAATATAAAAATATACTGGATGGATTTCACCTGATGCGTCAGGTCAGTAATTATCACCGCGGAGTTGATGATCAAAATGGTGAAGCTGAAATCAATCATGGCCGAGTCGGCCGCGGGAGCAGACAGATGAACAAGCCACAACGTTGTAAGCCAGTGCGGACGGGCGAATCCAACGCAGGTGCAGTAAGCCGCGCGGACGGACGAGTCACTCGCGTCATATTGATGTAAATTGGGTCATAAAAACGGCAGTTTGCACATATATTCGTCGAGCATCATGGCACGGTCAGATGCTAGCGCATGATAACAATGACATGAGCTATAAATCCATGACACGACCATCACTCTTGCAGTGAACATTTGTCCTGCGTCAAAAAATATCACAAGCCAGAGTACTCGATCTTTTGATGAAAAACAATATGTACTGAAAAAAACTTAAACTTAGATGGATATCACCTGGTGTTTTTCGTCCAATGACCGTGGATACCGGGGATCAAAACCATATCCAATGTCTGACGTGTCCCTAGCATGTCACATCCTTGCCAAATCACCATCGCTGGTCGCAGCTTTATTTCGCAGGTCAAAAATGTCTCCGTTCACTTGTACCCGTGAGTGACTGTTGCTTCAGGATTTTTCCTTTAGTAACACAATCACGTGAAGAGCTGATGAAAAGCATTGTTGTTCCTTTGTTTACTAGGCTCTCAGAACTAATCACGTTGGAGGTGGAGGCTTTTTGGCGGCTCATAGCGAACCCGCGGCAGCAACTTTGGTGGCAACAAAAACATCTTGCCAACACAGACAAGGCCGCGGCAATGGCAGGTCAGGGCGCAGCATAGCGGGTTAAAAGGGCGGTGCAACAGGCGGTTTCAGGGCCAGTCCAGCCCGCATGAGGCGAAGCGGCATCTTGGCGCGGAGGCGGTCGGCGGCGCGCAGTTGACTCGGCGTGTGGCAGTTGAGGCAGCCGGGGCAGCAAGACCCGGCGGGGGCACCGCAACGTGATGAAGCCAGCGGGCGGCTCAGCGTAAGAGCGATGTGAGGCTATGGCGGCTCAACAACAGTGGTCAAGGAGGCCGTCGGCAAAGCAGCTCCGCGGCGGAGGCTGCAGCAAGGGGAGCCACGACGGGGACCGACGGATCAGGACATGCACGAGGGGCGCTGGCGGCCAGAGGTACGACGATAGCAGGCCACTTGACGCGGGGCGGAGACGGCGCCGTGGCGCAGGAAGATCTTCAACCCGGCACTGCTATAGGAGAAAACGTAGCTGCACGGGACCAACAGCAGCAGCAGGCGAAGGCAAGGCAGGCTGGGTCGCGTGCGGCGACTCACCATAGAGATGAGAGAGCAGCAGAGGAGGGAAAACGCCGGGCATCACAGGCGCGTGGAGGCGGCACGCAGAGGTGTGAACACCGCCGGAGGCCGGCCGCGGGACAAGACCGTAGCTCAGGTAGTGGCAAGGTGGTTCCTTGGTGACACAGAAGAGGCTGGACCGCTCAAGCAGACGGCTCAAGACAGCGGGTTGAAGCAGCGGTAACCGCGGCGGCTCGGACAAGAGGTGTGGTGGCGTGGTCCAAAGCGAGGCTAAGGCGGGGCCGGTTTTAGATGCGGTGGCGCAGGCGGTCCGCCGTGGAGGCACGGGCTGTGATGGCGGCTCAGAGTGAGGCTGAGCCGTCGTCACTCGAAACGGTGCGAGGCGAGCCATGGCGCAGAGGCACGGCAATTCCAGCGAGGCCAGAGTCCATGCCCACGTTCTCCTCCGGGTCATTGTTTTTTCTTTTTGAATGGATGGCAAATACCATGGTGGATGGGCATAGCTCTGGGTGTAAGTGTCTTAGCGCAGGTGAAGCAAGGCGGAGGTGGTCAATCGAGGCCATGGCGGAAGCGGCGGGTTGCAACAGCGGCTGATGCCCCAGGCGGTTTTGAAGCGAATCAAGGCGGGCGCAAGCCAGCGGAAACATCTGTGACAAGGCAGGCACTTGGACCAGAGAGACGCCAGTGAGTCAGCTCGGTAGGAGGAGCAAGGCCGCGCAGAGGAGAGCTGACACGGTGGCTCTCCGAGGAGGTTGAAAACCGACCACAGAGGCAACGGCGAATTGGAGGCGAGTTGATACGGAATCACAGTTTGACGAGACCGCAATAGAAGTACCGGTGATGGCATCTCATGTCGTGGCGAGCCTCGGCGAAGGTGGTGGCTCAAAGCGGCAGTGATGGCAGAGGGGGTGGTGCGATGAGGTCGGGTCACAGTCAACGGGCGGCTCAACGGCGGTAGCAGCAGCGGCTTGAAGGCAGTGCACGGTGAGGTATGCATAGGTGGCCAGGCAGCTCGAGGCAAGGCGAGGTAAGGCGAGGGCGGTTTGACTCGAAACAGGCGAACTGGCTGGCGGCCAAGCCATACACGGATGGAGGCGGCGATTCGAGGTGGTGGAAGTGGCGACTCGTCCATAGTGGAGACCCGGCGACTGGGTAGCACTGGCCTGACGCCACTGCGGCTGAGGAGGCGAAACAACAGCGATCGCAGGCTCACGGCGGCCAAGGCGAGTAAAAGGAGCAGGGCCAGCTCTCAGGGTGACTTAACGAAGACGAGCAAAAGGGTCGTTCGGTGGCTGGCTTGGAGTAGAACGGCAGAGGCCCCTGACGAAGCAGATTAAGGTCGAGTGGCCCAAGGAGGCGCCGCGGTAGGGCCGAGACTGATCTTTACATAGCTCAGCAACCCAGAGGTACGGCTTGTGGCGCGGCTAGAGGAAAAAGGGCAGGTGACGGCAAGGCGGTTCCGGCAGCTCAGGGGACAGAATCGAGGAGGAGTTCGAGTCCGGGTTGTAGTTGATCCGGCGGCTTTAACCCTACGCGTCCACGCTGTAGTATTCTGTTATCTTCACCAGTAGTAGTCAGACGGATCTCTCTATTGAACAAACAGGTCATCTAATTGATGTTCCGATTGTTGACTAGTATTGAACGACTTTCGTCTCCGGATTGGTACGGTAAAATGCCGTTGTTTGACCCTTTTCAGGTTTTTGAGGCTGGTAGGTGCAATGAAGCTCACCTGATATACTCGACTGTCAATGGAATTACTTTTTTGAATCTGATCTGATCACCATAATTTTCTTAATCTTGACCGAGTAACTCGGGGTTTGACGTACGTCCTTCCGAATAGGCTTTCCTTCATCCAGAAAAACTTCAGACCGTAGTGGCGGCTCAGTGCTCCGGTGGGGGCGGCTCTCAGGGCGGCGGCTCTTGGTAGAGGGCCATGGCAGGAACAGCAGACCAAAGCGGCAACGGAGTTACTCAGAGGTAGCTATCGGCGACTCACCAACTGCAACGGGGCTCGAGTAAGAATGGCTTTGAGCAGATAAACAGATCACTTCAACTCTCATTTGGAGGCTGGTGCAAACAGAGCACTTTTCAACTAGCACATCATGATAACCAGATTTGTTTGAGCAAATAAATTGGCTATTGATCTCCTGTGGACTTGAAGTAAACAGCTGCAGTTTGACGGATGTGAGCATATCTCTTCCTTTGATCCAACATGGAGGCGACTCACAATTGACAACGTGAACTCGGCGGCTGACTCCATCCTGGGCGACTCACAATTGACTTGTGTGCGCATGTAGAAACATCCCTTTGAATCAGTCTCGTGCAACTATCCCTGTCTCGGACTCGTTGTTGCATAGATGATGGAAATCCTACCGACGGCCACGGCTATTTTTTAGCAGCGGCAGCAGAACATACCGTAACCCTAATTTCTCTTTTTTGACTTGAATCTCGCGGATTGTAAAATCTGAACCAATTACCTCGAGGTTGATTTGTCTTCTTCATCTGAACAATTATGAGCTTCTAGAAACCCTGGGAAAGATCCCTCCAAGAACTCAACACCACCGTGCGCAAGCCTCACGGTGGGCGCCAGCTGTCGTGGAAACGTCACGGCAGATGTCCTAGTGTGAGGACTTAGTCATGGGGCCAACGCATCTATGCGGTAGCTTGAAGGGGTTGATCGGAATCGAGAGACGCAACACGCAAGACGAAGACTTAGACAGCTTCAGGCCCCGGGAAACATCATCCGGTAACAACCCTACATGCTGTTTGTCCCTAGGACAAATTATCATCATGAGGGAGTCACCGTAACTCCGGCTCTCCTAGTTGTGTCTAGACTTAATGATTATTCAACTTGTCCCTCTTGGGGTGCCCTGCCCCTCCTTATATATGTTGAAGGGGCGGGTTACATGTAGAGTCCAACTCGGACTTAAGACTTAACTATTCTGTTTTCCCTCCATGGGCTTCTCTCCATGGGCTTTCTTTAACATTTTGGGCTTCTTAACTGTTAACCTGCAATCTCGCTTACCATCTGGCTTAACTGTCCGGCTTAACTGTCTGGCTTAACTGTCCGGCTTAACTGCTCGGCTTAACTGTCCGGCTTAATTGTTCGGCTTAACTGCCTGACTTGACTATTTGCTTGACCTTCTGGCTCATATCATTGTGTCTGCTGGGTTACATGACTGTGTCTGCCAGGTTACATGACTGTGTCTGCCGGCTTACATGACTGTGACCACCGGCTTACATGACTGTGTCCGCCGGCTTAATCTGCTTAACTGTTCCCGTTGGCTTAACCTCTGGTTTAAACAATCTGCCGGCTTACCAATGAAATACCAAGTCCCAGCCAGGTCATATCTTCGGCCGGGTCATACCGCGGGGTATATCCCCGACAGGATCTATCATATGTTTTTTCCGGCTTATATCCTAAGTCAATCCTTTGTTTTGTTTTCAGTTGTGGTATTCGAGTTGCTTCGAAGTCAAATGTTTAGTCCGTACCTTTCCTAAGTGGTGTTCTCATATTTCTATGTGAATACTAATCCTTCATGATAATCAAGATTGCCATGTCAATCCTTTTCAACAGGCGTGTTTCTCTTCAAGTGGATTCAATCATTTCTACATTCGCAAGATCAATTCTAAGTCTTCTCAACGGTGTTTGTTTCATCCGTACAAAGTTGCCTTTGTTTTCCCGCCCACCCACCCCCTTTTTTCTTCAAGGACTCAGATTTCTTAATCAAGTATCCATTTTATTGATGGGAAGCCTCTCCATTTTTTTCGTCAATATTCTTATCCGGTGATTCTCATGAAGATGCTCTACAAGTTATCATTCCTTGTTCTCTTATCTTCCATGGTGTTTTCAATGCAATCTTTTGGTGTTGATCATATCCTTTTCCTTGTTTCAAATGTTTTCTCATGCAGTGCACCTCTTAATCATTCACCTATCTCTATTCAATTATTTCGGAGTGCTGAAGATATCTCAGAAGACTTGTCTTTCCATTCAAGATCAGTTCAACCTATTTCGAGGTTGTTACCTTATTCAAGCCATTTTAGTTCAACCGGTGCAATCTATCTTTTAAATCATTCAATGATGTATTTTTGAGTGGGCCCTAACCCACAGGTATTTTCCCAGGATCTTACCTGACTCTTCTAATCTTCCCGGAGTTACTCTCAAATTCTTCTCCAAGTTTGACGTAAGAATGAATTATCATCAGTCATATGTATTTCTCCAAGATCGGTTAAATTCTTTTCATCGTTGGTTCAACCTTTCTAATTTTCATCCCGGAGTAGCTCAACAATTCATGGTGGTGTTTCTCATCGGCATTCTCGACATTTGAAGAACCAAGAAGATTTTTCCTCCAAATCTTATCTGTTCTTGTGAAGATTTATGGTTCTAGTTTGATGCCATCCTCTCATAATTGTTTTCGATTGTGACAATTCTTTTCACCCATCCGGAGCAGTTCAGGAGTCTTTTCAGTTTGATTCTCCAGAGCCCATCATTTCAGAAGATTTATTCATTCTCAGCTTTCAGCTCTCATTCACCAGATCTTACCGGTGCATCATTCAAGCATTCTTTAATCAGTTTGCGATCTCTTCGTTCCCTTGCATCTTGATTCTCTTAAGTACCTTCGTTCATTTTCTAATCCTTACCGGTGATTCGTTCCCCTTGCTTCGTTCATTTTTAATTCTTACGATGGTTTGCTCAAGATTCTCTTCCATGGTTATCATATTAATTCATTCGTTGTTTCAATCCTACCGGTGTTCCGTTGAAGACCTTATCAAGTTATCGATTTCTCTCTTAATCCTTTCTACCGGAATAAGTTGTATGCAATCTGTTGATTGTCATCAATTTAAATTGGTGAAGGATATGCATAATGTAATTCTTATTCTTGTTTCACCCAAATGATTAATTCCTTATTCCGGAGGTTCATCAAATTCTTGGTTTCAATTGTTTCATCTTTTCTTTCCCGGAGTTCCAAGTTCTCTCAATTATATCATTTGAAAGCTTCTTCTAATCATTGCAATGCTGCACCTTGTGTTTTTCAACTCCTCTTTCTTTCGTCATCCTTTTACTACCGGAGTTTTTCATGGAGGTTCTACATGATGGTTCAGCAAGGACTTAAATCCTTCTCGATGTGTTCATCAAGATTCTTTTCAAAGGAGCTCAAGTATTCTTCATCTTGAAATCCGGAGTGCAATTCTTTATACCTTATCTTTTGAGGTGGTGTTATGTCATTCCTGGCAATTTTCCCTTCGTCTTTTTCATGATTCACATGTTGGCAAGAATGAGATATTTTAAATCCACCAATCTCTTCATTGGAGTTATCTTGGGTTATATTTCACCTAAAGTTTTCCCTAAGGATTGTGCTTTATGGTGCTTATAAATGACCCAAGTTCTTCATTTATCCTCCCGGTGAAATAAGTTTCTCGTCTCCTTGTTCATATCAATCCAATCTTTTGTTTCTGTTAGTGGCAGAATTTCACCTCAGTTTTGAGATGTTTTCCATAGGCCCACTAAAAGCTTATACTTTCGTTGTTGGTGTTCCAACAACTCCGTTCGACCCTTATCCTAAAGATGCTTTTCAAGCTCATTTGAGGTACAAGATCTTGTTTTCCTCCGTTCATTCCATTCCATTCTTTCATTTCTTCCGGAGGCATTGTGTTGTTGCTCTCTTCTCTCATCAGCTCGAATGGTGAGGATCGTGCTCCTTTCGTGCTTATCCATTTAACCGGAGTGTTCTACCGTTTGCTCAAGTTTTTTCATCTTATCAAGTCTTGCATCTCTTTTCAACCTGAGTGCTGTCCGAATTTGTTCTTCCTTGTTTCTATTTTCTGACGGAGATTGTCAACTTCGTTCATCTTTGTTGTAATCTTTTCTCAAAATGGTTTAACCTTCCAAGGTTCTTTGGTTTCACTCGTTTGTCAAAGAAGCAACTTAGTTTTACCTCTCTTCTTCCTCTTCGTTTTCCCTCCGGTGCCATTCTAGATCTCGGGACAAGATCCTCTCGTAGTGCTGGAGTGTTGTAACGCCCCGAGACCATTGCGCCATGTGTCTTCCAGTTATTCGCTGTTGTTTCCTTGTCATTTGTTTGCGTGTCATGCATTTCATATCATGTCATCATGTGCATCGCATTCGCATACGGGTTTGTCTCATGCATCCGAGCACTTTCCCCGTTGTCCATTTTGCAATCCGGCACTCCTATGTCCTCTGGCGCCCTCCTTTTGCCTCTTTTTGTGTGCGGGTGTTAAACTTTCTCGGAATGGACCGAGATTTGCCAAGCGGCCTTGGTACACTAAGTCATTTCCCTGCTGGTATTTTTATGCCATGTATTCATGTTGCTACAGAGAGATCCATGCTTCTTTTGAGTATGTTCAGTAAGGATGATTTTGACATATGGTTGTGCTCTATCCATCCATGCCCCTGTTTGCATTTATGGAGTGCCCTAGCATGACTCAATCTTGCTCTACTTTTGCTATAAAATGTTCCTAGCAGATTGTTTACATGTTAATCAATTTTGCCAAGGTTGTTGTAGTTGATCCATGCATGCTATGAGATTGTTCTTGCCATGGTTAGCTTCTTGATCATGTCTTCTTGCTGGTAGTATGCTTAGTTTGTCATGCCATGCCTTGTGTTGAGTGCATCGAGCTCGCAAACGTGCCTTCATAACTCTGTTTCTGCCATGTCCAGTTTTCTGGTAAGTCTGAATCTGTTGACGGAACTTGCTATGTTTACATGGGTGCCATCATATCTTCTGATCCTTTTTGGATTATGGCCAGTAAGGGAAATTTGTTATATGCTTTGAGTAGATTCATGTCATGCCTTTGTTTGCTATGATCTGATCCTGTAGCATGTTGTTATCTTGCTCTAAACATTGCTTCCTGATGTTAATTTCTGGCATGATAGTATTTAGTATTTTCATTAAGTTTGTGATGCTGATATCTTTTGCCCTTTTGCCATGCTTTTTTGATCATGTTATAGTGTGATTTAGCCGTAGATCAGTGTTCATCTTTTGTCAAGCATCTTGAGTAGATCACTGCCATATGCTTTGTTGCTATGTTGGAGTGCAGTAGCTTAGTTTCTTGTTGCATTCTAGATGGCATCGTGCTGTTAATCGCAGAATTGAGCCATTATTGTTTTGCTTGCCATTTGCAAACCGTGCATCCGATTCCGGTGATCTTTATATCGATTTCAACCAAAATCAACTCATCTTTCCAGCGGCACTCTTTGTTTGCCAAGCTGAGGCCTGATTCAATCTTTCCCTTCTGAAGCACGCATATGCATTGCATATCACATCCCGCATATCATGCCATGTTTTGCATCATGTTGCTTGCTCATTGCATCGTGGTTGACTGTTGTTTCCTTTGCTTGTGTTCTTGCCTTGGGTAGAGCCGGGAGACGAGTTCGTGATCGAGGAACCCATTGAGTACGCTTACGAGGATCAAGCTTTCATCAACTCGGAGAACTTTGCAGGCAAGACGACCATACCCTCGAAATCACTTCTATCTTTGCTTGCTAATTGCTCGCTCTATTGCTCATACCTACCACTTGCTATACCATGCCTCCCATATTGCCATGCCAAGCCTCTAACCCACTTTTCCCTAGCAAACCGTTGTTTGGCTATGTTACCGCTTTGCTCAACCCCTCTTATAGCATTGCTAGTTGCAGGTGAAGATGGAGTTTGTTCCATGTTGGAACATGATTTATTGTTGGGATATCGCAATATCTCTTATTTTAATCAATGCATCTATATACTTGGTAAAGGGTGGAAGGCTCGGCCTTATGCCTCGTGTTTTGTTCCACTCTTGCCGCCCTAGTTTCCGTCATACCTGTGTTATGTTCCTTGATTTTGTGTTCCTTACGCGGTTGGGTGTTATGCGAACACCTTGACAGTTCGATTTGAATAAAACTCCTCCAGCAAAGCCCAACCTTGGTTTTACATTTGCACTAACAACCAACCACCTTCCCTTGGGTTCTGCAGACTCAAGGGTCATCTTTATTTTAACCCCCCCCTGGGGCTAGTGCTTCTCTAAGTGTTGGTCCGACCTGAGCGATGTCCGGCGCCCTCTAGGCAACCAGGGTCTATGTCAACCCGACGTCTGGCTCATCTGGTGTGCCCTGAGAACAAGATATGTGCAGCTCCTATCGGGATTTGTCGGCACATCCGGGCGGCTTTGCTGGTCTTGTTTTACCATTGTCGAAATGTCTTGTAACCGGGATTCCGAGTCTAATCAGGTTGTCCTGGGAGAAGGAATATCCTTCGTTGACCATAAGAGCTTGTGATGGGCTAAATTGGGACACCCCTGTAGGGTTTTGAACTTTCGAAAGACGTGCCCGCGGTTATGGGCATATGGGAATTTGTTAATATCCGGCTGTAGAGAACCTGACACTTAACTTAATTAAAATGCATCAACCGCGTGTGTAGCCATGATGGTCTCTTTCCGGTGGAGTCCGGGAAGTGAACACGGTTTTGGTGTTATGCTTAAACGTAAGTAGCTTGAGGATCACTTCTTGACCACTTCTAGTTCACGATCGTGCTTTGCTTCTCTTATCGCTCTCATTTGTGTAAGTTAGCCACCATATATGCTAGTGCTTGCTGCAGCTCCACCTCACTACCTTTTCCTACCCATAAGCTTAAATAGTCTTGATCGCGAGCGTGTGAGATCGCTGAGTCCCCGTGACTCATAGATTACTTCAAACCAGTTGCAGGTGCCGATGATACCGTGCAGGTGACACAACCGAGCTCAAGGAGGAGCTTGATGAAGATCGTGTTCGTTGTGTTGTTTCGTTTCTAGTTGATCAGTAGTGGAGCCCAGTCGGGGCAATCAGGGATCTAGCATTATGGGTTGTCTTTCTTTATTTGGATTCGTAGTCGGACCTTGATTGTATTCTGGATGGTGTAATGCTATATTTATGTATTGTGTGAAGTGGCGATTGTAAGCCAACTCTTTATCCCTTTCTTATTCAGTACATGGGATGTGTAAAGATTACCCCTCTTGCGACATGCCTACTATGCGGTTATGCCTCTAAGTCGTGCTCCGACACGTGGGAGATATAGCCGCATTGTGGGTGTTACAAACATCTTCACCAGCACCATCTCATCTCAAACCCTAGTTCATCTCTTGTATCTAATCTTTGTATCCAAACCTCAGATTGGTACCTGGGGGTTGCTAGTAGTGTTGATTACTCCTAGTTGATGCTAGTTGGTTTATTTGGTGGAAGATCATATGTTCAGATCCATTATGCATATTAATACCCCTCTAATTATGAACATGAATATGCTTTGTGAGTAGTTACTTTGTTCCTGAGGACATGGGAGAAGTCTTGCTATAAGTAGTCATGTGAATTTGGTATTCGTTTGATATTTTGATGAGATGTATGTTGCCATCCCTCTAGTGGTGTGATGTGAACATCGACTACATAACACTTAACCATTGTTTATGCCTAGAGGGAGGCATTGGGAAGTAATAAGTAGATGATGGGTTGCTAGAGTGACAGAAGCTTAAACCCTAGTTTATGCGTTGCTTCGTAAGGGACTGACTTGGATCCATATGTTTCATGCTATGGTTAGGTTTACCTTAATACTTCTGTTGTAGTTGCGGATGCTTGGAATAGGGGTTAATCATAAGTGGGATGCTTGTCCAAGTAAGGGCAGTACCCAAGCACCGGTCCACCCACATAACAAATTATCAAAGTACCGAACACGTATGATATGAACGTGATGAAAACTAGCTTGACGATAATTCCCATATGTCCTCGGGAGCGCTTTCTTTTATATAAGGGTTTGTCCAGGCTTGTCCTTTGCTACAAAAAGGATTGGGACATCTTGCTGCACCTTATTTACTTTTATTACTTGCTACCCATTACAAATTACCTTATCACAAAACTATCTGTTACCGATAATTTCAGTGCTTGTAGAGAATACCTTGTTGAAAACCGCTTATCATTTCCTTCCGCTCCTCGTTGGGTTCAACACTCTTACTTATCTAAAAGGCTATGATAGATCCCCTACACTTGTGGGTCATCAAGACTCTTTTCTGGCACCGTTGCCGGGGAGTGAAGTGCCTTTGGTAGGTGGAATTTGGTAAGGAAAAATGTATATAGTGTGCTGAAATTTACTGTCACTTGTTACTATGGAACATAATCCTTTGAGGGGCTTGTTCGGGGTATCTTCACCCCGACCAGTAGAGCAAAGAGTTGCTCCTGAACCTACTGAACCTATTGAAAATTTTTATTTTGAAATTCCTTCGGGTATGATAGAGAAACTGCTAGCTAATCCTTTTACAGGAGATGGAACATTACATCTCGATTTGCACCTAATCTATGTGGATGAAGTTTGTGGATTATTTAAGCTTGCAGGTATGCTCGAGGATGTTATCAAGAAGAAGGTCTTCCCTTTTATATTTGAAGGGAGATGCATCGACATGGTTTAGGCTATGTGATGATATTGGATCATGGAACTACCAACGATTGAAATTGGAATTACATCAGAAGTTTTATCCTATGCATCTTGTTTATCGTGATCGTAATTATATATATAATTTTTGGCCTCGCGAAGGAGAAAGCATCGCTCAAGATTGGGGGGCTTAAGTCAATGTTATATTCATGCCCCAATCATGAGCTCTCAAAAGAAATGATTATTCAAAAAAATTATGCTCGGCTTTCTCTCAGTAATCGCTCCATGCTTAATACTTCTTGTACTGGATCTTTTATGACGAAGACTATTGAATTCAAATGGGATTTATTGGACATAATTAAACGCAACTCTGAAGATTGGGACCACGACGAAGGTAAGGAGTCAGGTATAAAACCTAAGTTTGATTGTGTTAAATCTTTTATGGATACCGATGCTTTTCATGAATTTAGCACTAAATATGGACTTGACTCTGAGATAGTAGCTTCTTTCTGTGAATACTTTGCTACTCATGTTGATCTCCCTAAGGAGAAGTGGTTTAAATATAATCCTCCCATTGAAGTAAAAGTAGTTGCACCTATTAAAGTTGAAGAAAAGACTATCACTTATAATGATCCTATTGTTCCTACTGCTTATATTGAGAAACCACCTTTCCCTGTTAGAATAAAGGATCATGCAAAAGCTTCAACTGTGGTTAACAAAAGTAATATTAAGACACTGAAACCCCCTGAGCAAATTAAATTTGAACCTAGTGTTGCTATGGTTAAAGATCTCTTGGCCGATAATATTGATGGGCATGTTATTTACTTCTGCAATGAATCTGCTAGAATTGCTAGACCTGATACTAAAAATAAACATAGACCTGTTGCAGGCATGCCTGTTATTTCCGTTAAAATAGGAGATCATTGCTATCATGGCTTATGTGATATGGGTGCTAGTGCAAGTGCAATACCTCATTCCTTATACAAAGAAATTATGCATGATATTGCAACTGCTGAGATAGAAGAGATAGATGTTACAATTAAGCTTGCCAATAGAGATATTATTTCACCAGTTGGGATTGTTAGAGATGTTGAAGTCTTGTGTGGGAAAGTTAAATATCCTGCTGATTTTCTTGTTCTTGGTTCCCCACAAGATGACTTTTGTCCCATTATATTAGGTAGACCCTTCTTGAATACTGTTAATGCTAAGATAGACTGCAATAAGGATATTGTTTTTGTTGGTTTAGGGGATATATCTCATGAGTTTAATTTTGCTAAATTTCATAGACAACCCCATGATAAATAATTGCCTAGTAAAGATGAAATTATTGGTCTTGCTTCTATTGTCGTGCCTCCTAGTGATCCTTTAGAACAATATTTGCTAGACCATGAAAATGATATGTTTATGAACGAAAGAAGGGAAATAGATGAAGTATTCTTTAAACAGTGGCCTATTTTGAAACACAACTTGCCTGTTGAAATCCTAGGGGATCCTCCTCCACCTAAGGGTGATCCCGTGTTTGAGCTTAAACCTTTACCTGATACTCTTAAATATGCTTATCTTGATGAGAAAGAGATATATCCTATTATTATTAGTGCTAACCTTTCAGAGCATGAAGAAAAGAAATTATTGAAAACACTGAAGAAGCAGCGTGCTGCTATTGGATATACTCTTGATGATCTTAAGGGCATTAGCCCCACTCTATGCCACCACAAAATAAAACTGGAGAAGGATGCTAAACCAGTTGTTGATCACCAACGACAGTTAAATCCTAAGATGAAAGAAGTGGTAAGAAAAGAAATACTAAAGCTTCTGGAGGCAGGTATAATTTATCCTATTGCGGATAGTCAGTGGGTAAGTCCTATCCATTGTGTCCCTAAGAAGGGAGGTATTACTGTAGTTCCTAATGATAAAGATGAATTGATCCCACAAAGAATCATTATAGGTTATAGAATGGTAATTGATTTCCGCAAATTAAATAAAGCTACTAAAAAGGATCATTACCCTTTACCTTTTATTGATCAAATGCTAGAAAGATTATCCAAACATACACATTTTTTCTTTCTAGATGGTTATTCTGGTTTCTCTCAAATACCTTTGATCGAGTTTTGCAGAGATGTGAAGAAACTAATCTTGACTTGAATTGGGAGAAGTGTCACTTTATGGTTAATGAAGGTATTGTCTTGGGGCATAAAATTTCTGAAAGAGGTATTGAAGTTGATAAAGCTAAGGTTGATGCTATTGAAAAGATGTCGTGTCCTAAGGACATTAAAGGTATAAGATGTTTCCTTGGTCATGCTGGTTTTATATGAGGTTCATTAAGGACTTCTCTAAAATTTCTCAGCCTTTGACTATACTCTTTCAAAAAGATGTTCCTTTTGTCTTTGATGATGATTGTGTAGAAGCATTTGAAATACTTAAGAAAGCTTTGGTTTCTGCACCTATTGTTCAACCTCCTGATTGGAATTTACCATTTGAAATTATGTGTGATGCTAGTGATTATGCTGTAGGGGCTGTTCAAGGACAAAGAGTTGATAAGAAATTAAATGTTATTCAATATATATGCTAGTAAAACTCTAGACAGTGCCCAAAGAAATTATGCTACTACTGAAAACAAATTTTTAGCAGTTGTATTAGCTTGTGATAAGTTCAAACCTTGTATTGTTGATTCTATAGTAACTGTTCACACTGATCATGCTGCTATTAAATATCTCATGTAAAAGAAAGATGCTAAACCTAGACTTATTAGATGGGTTCTCTTGCTACAAGAATTTGATTTGCATATTATTGATAGAAAGGGAGCTGAGAACCCCGTTGCACACAACTTGTCTAGGTTATAGAATGTTTTTGATGACCCACTACTTATTGATGATAGCTTTCCTGATGAACAATTAGCTGTCATAAATGCTTCTCGTACTACTTCATGGTATGCTGATTATGCTAATTATATTGTTGGTAAATTTATACCACCTACTTTCACATACCAGTAAAAGAAAAAGTTCGTCTATGATTTAAGACATTACTTCTGGGATGACCCACATCTTTATAAAGGAGTAGATGATGTTATTAGACGTTGTGTACCTGAGCATGAACAGGAACAGATCCTATGCAAGTGCCACTCCGAGGCTTATGGAGGACACCATGTGTGATAGCCTGGCTTATTAGGGATGATAGACTACTCATATCAATAAGGAATTCCTTCTTTTCTGGAAGCCCATTCGGACAGAACTCCAAAGTTAAGTGTGCTCAGCTTGGAGTAATTTCAGGATGGGTGACCGACCGGGAAGTTGCTCCCAGGTGCGCATGAGTGAGGACAAAGTGTGCAGAAAAGACTAGTATTGATCTGTGGGGCAAATCTAGATCCCGCCAGGAGTAACGACCACCGGAGGGTGTGTCCGGGGCGTGACAAGTTGGTATGAGAGCCAACCCTCGCGGTTACACAGATGTTTGCGAACAGGTGTGCGGTCATGTTGTGCATGATGTTTGTGACCCATCGTGGCACATGGCATGGCACACATGTGCCGGACTGGATGCACAAACGTATGTGTCAAGAGGGAACGTTCCTGTGGCCCGACGAGGACGTCGGTTCCTTTAAGTGGGAGTGTATGTGATAGCCTGGCTTATTAGGGATGATAGACTACTCATATCAATAAGGAATTCTTTCTTTTATGGAAGCCCATTCGGACAGAACTTCAAAGTTAAGCGTGCTTAGCTTGGAGTAATTTCAGGATGGGTGACCGACCGGGAAGTTGATCCCGGGTGCGCACGGGTGAGGACAAAGTGTGCAGAAAAGACTAGTATTGATTTGTGGGGCAAATCTAGATCCCGCCAGGAGTAACAACCACCGGCGGGTGTGTCCGGGGCGTGACACCATGCTGGAGATAGAACTGCACACAAGGTATTGCAATCTGGTTTTTATTGGCCTACTCTCTTCAAGGATGCCTGTAAGTTTGTTTTGTCTTGTGATGAATCTCAAAGAATTAGTAATATTAGTAGACGTCAAGAAATGCCTATGAATTATTCCCTTGTTATTGAACCATTTGATGTTGGGGCTTTGATTATATGGGATCATTTCCTTCCTCTAATGGGTATACACATATTTTAGTTGCTGTTGATTACGTTACTAAGTGGGTAGAAGCTATTCCAACTAGTAGTGCTGATCATAACACCTCTATTAAGATGCTTAAAGAAGTTATTTTCCGAGGTTTGGAGTCCCTAGATACTTAATGACTAATGGCAGTTCACATTTTATTCATGGTGCTTTTCGTAAAATGCTTGCTAAGTATGATGTTAATCATAGAATTGCATCTCCATATCATCCATAGTCTAGTGGTCAAGTAGAACTTAGAAATAGAGAGCTTAAATTAATTTTGCAAAAGACTGTCAATAGATCTAGAAAGAATTGGTCGAAGAAACTTGATGTTGCATTATGGGCTTATAGAACTGCATATAAAAATCCTATGGGTATGTCTCCATATAAAATGGTTTATGGTAAAGCATGTCACTTACCTCTTGAATTAGAACATAAGGCATATTGGGCTATTATGGAGCTCAACTATGACTTCAAACTTGCCGGTGAGAAGAGGCTTTTTGACATTAGCTCACTTGATGAATGGAGAACCCAGGCCTACGAGAATGCCAAACTACTTAAAGAAAAAGTTAAAAGATGGCATGATAAAAGGATACAAAAATGTGAGTTTAACGTAGGTGATTATGTATTGTTATACAACTCTCGTTTAAGATTTTTTGCAGGCAAACTCCTCTCTAAATGGGAAGGTCCTTACATCATAGAGGAGGTCTACCGTTCCGGTGCCATAAAAATCAACAACTTCGAAGGCACAAATCCGAAGGTGGTGAACGGTCAAAGAATCAAACATTATATCTCAAGTAATCCCATAAATGTTGAAACTAATGTTATTGAAACCGTAACCCTGAAGGAATACATAAGAGACACTTTCCAGAACTTTTCAGACTCCGAAAAGGAATAGGTATGTGGTACGGTAAGTAAACCGACCCCAAAACAGTTCTAATGGCAATTTTTCTCCGTTTTGGAATATTTAAGAAAAATAGGAAAATAAGAAGCAGACCGGAAAGGACACGAGGCTTCCATGAGGGTGGAGGGCGCGCCCTACCCCCCTGGGCGAACCCCCTGCCTTGTGGGCACCTCGTGTGCTCTCCGGACTCCGTTTTCTTGGACGATACTTCATTTGGTCGGTAAAAATTCATTATATAATCTCCCAAAGGTTTTGACCATCGTATCACGCAAATATCTCATGTTTTTGTTTCGAGCTGTTTTCTGCCAGGGTTGTCAAGGCCAAGCATCATGTCGTCTCCCTCCTCCTCCAACAATGAGGGCAACGATGCTTGGATAATGAAGATAGAGCTGAAGAGAGAAGAGCCTGGAGAGATCAAAAAGGATGATGGGATAAAGAAGGCCATGGGGGACTAAGTCCCCGCAGTAGCAGAAGAAGACATCCTTCAACCTCACCACAACCTCTTTACCCCAATGGAGATTGAGGCTTTCAAGATGATTGAGTTGGCTCGTATTCAAAACAAGTATCTCACAAGTGAAAATATTTTGTTGAAGGAGCATATCATCACACTCAAGGGCATTATCCGCAAATTGGAGGATCTCCTATGCTCGATGTGTGACTATCCATCATCACCAACACCTTCTTCACCAACAAAGAAGAACTGAGTATCGCATATGGGCACTCCCCTTGGCAACTGCCAAGCTTGGGGGAGTGCCCCGGTATCATATCACCATCACACTTTTATCTTTACCATTTTTCTTAGTTCGATCCTTTTGGTTATATCTTGATCTAGTAGAATAAAGTTTTGATATGATCTAGTTTTTAGTTTTGCTTTGTGATCCTTCTATGTAATCGAGTCCGTGAGCTATATATAATAAAGATTAGTGTTGAGTTAGGGCTTGATTATTTTGCTATGATCTTGAGGGGATAGAATAAAAGGGAAAGAAATAAAGAGATCATATGGATCTTATGGAGATTAATGACTTCACATATAAAGAGTATGATGAATAAAAAATGTTGAGAGTTGACAAACATAGTTTTGGTCATCGTTGCAATTAATAGGAAGTAATAAAGAAAGAGAGGTTTTCACATATGAATATAATATCATGGACATATTTTATGATTGTGAGCACTCATTAAAAATATGACATGCTAAAGAGTTGATGTTGGACAAGGAAGACAACGTAATGGGTTATGATTTCTTACATCTAAGATCAATTATACTGTCATGGATCATCCAACATGTTGAGCTCGCCTTTCCCTCTCATGCTAGCCAATTTCTTTGCACCAAGTAGAGATACTACTTGTGCTTCCAAATATCCTTAAACCTAGTTTTGCCATGAGAGTCCACCATATCTACCTATAGATTGAGTAAGATCCTTCAAGTAAGTTGTCATCATTGTAAGCAATAAAAATTTACGCTTTAAATATGTATGATTTATTAGTGCGAAGAAAATAAGCTTTATACGATCTTGTGATGTGGAAGAAATAAAAGCGACGGACTGCATAATAAACATCTGTATCACAAGTGGTAATATAAAGTGATGTTCTTTTGCATTAAGATTTTGTGCATCCAATCATAAAAAGACATGACAACCTCTGCTTCCCTCTGCGAAGGGCCTATCTTTTATTCTTGTCTTATAATTCATGCAAGAGTCACGGTGATCTTCACCTTTCCTTTTTACATTTTATCCTTTGGCAAGCACAATGTGTTGGAAAGATCCTGATATATATGGCTAATTGGATGTGGGTTTTCATGAACTATTATTGTTGACATTACCCTTGAGGTAAAAAGTTGGGAGGCGAAACTATAAGCCCCTATCGTTCTCTATGTCCGATTAAAACTTCATAACCATAAATATCGCGTGAGTGTTAGCAATTGTGAAAGACTAAATGATGGTTGAGTATGTGGACTTGCTAAGAAGATCTTATATTGGCTCTTTCCTATGTTATGATAAATTGCAATTGCTTCGATAACTGAGATTATAGTTTGTTAGTTTTCAATGAAGTTTCTGATTCATACTTGAG
>NC_041390.1:493115062-493115294 GCF_002162155.2 Triticum dicoccoides | reverse complement strand
TATATATATATATATATATATATATATATATATATATATATATATATATATATATATATATATATATATATATATATATATATATATATGTTGCTGTTCTAAGAATGATCATGATGCCCTCATGTCCGTATTTTATTTTATCGACACCTCTATCTCTAAACATGTGAACATATTTTTTAATTTCGACTTTCGCTTGAGGACAAGCGAGGTCTAAGCTTGGGGGAGTTGATAC
>NC_041390.1:492994302-493115021 GCF_002162155.2 Triticum dicoccoides | reverse complement strand
TATGTTGCTGTTCTAAGAATGATCATGATACCCTCATGTCCGTATTTTATTTTATCGACACCTCTATCTCTAAACATGCGAACATATTTTTCGATTTCGGCTTTCGCTTGAGGACAAGCGAGGTATAACCTTGGGGGAGTTGATACGTCCATTTTGCATCATGCTTTTATATCGATATTTATTGCATTATGGGCTGTTATTACACATTGTGTCACAATACTTATGCCTATTCTCTCTTATTTTACAAGGTTTACATGAAGAGGGGGAATGCCGACAGCTGGAATTCTGGGCTGGAAAAGGAGCAAATATTAGAGACCTATTCTGCACATCGCCAAAAGTCCTGAAACTCCACGGGAATTATTTTCAAAATATGTAAAAAATATTGGGCAAAAGAAGTACCAGAGGGGGGCCACCCACCGTCGACGAGGGTGGGGGCGCGCCCTACCCCCCTGGGCGGGGCCCCTGCCTTGTGGGCCCCCTGGTGGCCCTCCGATGCCCATATTTGGCTATATGGAGTCTTTCGTCAAGGAAAAAATCATAAGCAAGCTCACGAGACGAAAATCCGCCGCCACGAGGCGGAACCTTGGCGGAACCAATCTAGGGCTCTGGCGGAGCTGTTCTGCCGGGGAAACTTCCCTCCGAGAGGGGGAAATCATCACAATCGTCATCACCAACGATCCTCTCATCGGGAGGGGGTCAATCTCCATCAACATCTTCACCAGCACCATCTCATCTCAAACCCTCGTTCATCTCTTGTATCCAATCTTTATATCCAAACCTCAGATTGGTACCTGTGGGTTGCTAGTAGTGTTGATTACTCCTTGTAGTTGATGCTAGTTGGTTTATTTGGTGGAAGATCATATGTTCAGATCCATTATGCATATTAATACCCCTCTGATTATTAACATGAATATGCTTTGTGAGTAGTTACGTTTGTTCCCGGGGACATGGGAGAAGTCTTGCTATAAGTAGTCATGTGAATTTGGTATTCGTTCGATATTTTGATAAGATGTTGATACGTCTGTGACGTATCTACTTTTCCAAACACATTTGCCCTTGTTTTGGACTCTAACTTGCATGATTTGAATGGAACTAACCCGGACTGATGTTGTTTTCAGCAGAATTGCCATGGTGTTTTTTTGTGCAGAAATAAAAGTTCTTGGAATGACCTGAAAATCAATGGAGATTATTTTTGGAATATATAAAAAATACTGGAAGAAAGATCCACGTCAGGGGGGCCACACCCTGTCCATGAGGGTGGGGGCGCGCCCTACCCCCCTAGGCACGCCCCCACCCTCGTGGGCCACCTCATGCTCCACGGACGTCCACCTTGACTCCATATATTCACTTTTGGGGAGGAAAAAATCAGAGAGAAGGATTCATCGTGTTTTACGATATGGAGCCACCGCCAATCCCTAATCTTTCTCGGGAGAGCTGATCTGGAGTCCGTTCGGGGCTCCGGAGAGGGGATTCCGTCGCCATTGTTGTCATCAACCTTCCCCCATCACCAATTTCATGACGCTCACCGCCGTGCGTGAGTAATTCCATCGTAGGCTTGCTAGACGGTGATGGGTTGGATAAGATTTATCATGTAATCGAGTTAGTTTTGTTTGGTTCGATCCCTAGTATCCACTGTGTTTTGAGATTGATGTTGCTATGACTTTGCTATGCTTAATGCTTGTCACTAGGGCCCGAGTGCCATGATTTCAGATCTGAACCTATTATGTTTTCATCAATATATGAGAGTTCTTGATCCTATCTTGCAAGTCTATAGTCACCTATTATGTGTTATGATCCGTTAAACCCGAAGTGACAATAATCGGGATACTTATCGGTGATGACCGTAGTTTGAGGAGTTCATGTATTCACCATGTGTTAATGCTTTGGTACGGTACTCTATTAAAAGGAGGCCTTAATATCCCTTAGTTTCCAATAGGACCCCGCTGTCACGGGAGGGTAGGACAAAAGATGTCATGCAAGTTCTTTTCCATAAGCACGTATGACTATATTCGGAATACATGCCTACATTACATTGATGAACTGGAGCTAGTTCTATGTCACCCTAGGTTATGACTGTTACATGATTGATCGCATCCGACATAATTCTCCATCACCGATCCATTGCCTACGAGCTTTTCATATACTGTTCTTTGCTTATTTACTTTTCCGCTGCTACTGTTACAATCACTACAAAACCCAAAAATATTACTTTTGCTACCGTTACCTTTTGCCACCGTTACCACTACTATCATATTACTTTGCTACTAAATACCTTGCTGCAGATATTAAGTTTCCAGGTGTGGTTGAATTGACAACTCAGCTGCTAATACTTGAGAATATTCTTTGGCTCCCCTTGTGTCGAATCAATAAATTTGGCTTGAACTCTACCCTCGAAAATTGTTGCAATCTCCTATACTTGTGGGTTATCAAGAACATTTTCTGGCGCCGTTGCCGGGGAACATAGCTCTATTCTTTGAGTCACTTGGGATTTATATCTGCTTATCATTATGAAGAACTTGAAAGATCAAAGAACCAAGATTTTTCCCTGAACTACGAGGGAGGTAAGGAACTGCCATCTAGCTCTGCACTTGATTCACCTTCTGTTTTGAGTAAGCTTGCGACACCTAAACCTGCTCCTGCTATTCATTCTGATATGTCGGATGTTATTGATGATGCCACTTCTGCTATGCATGATACTTATGATGAAACTACTTCTATGCTTGATACTACTATGCCACTTGGTGAATTTCTTGATAAACAACTTGCTAGGGCTAGAGAGATTGAAATTATTGAAACTGATAATATTGATGAAAGTGATGATGAAGATTCTCCCCCTAAATATGAATTGCCTGTTGTTCATGAGGGTTATGTTATGGATGAAGAAACTGCTACAGACTTCTTAGCTTTCAATGATAGATCTGATCTTAAGAAGTTATTAGCTAAGCTTAAAGAAAAATCTCTGAATGCTAGAATGAAATATGATCCTACTTACGCTACTTCACCTATCTTTATTACTAATAAGGATTATGATTTCTCTGTTGATCCTGATATAATTACTTTGGTTGAATTTGATCCTTTCTATGGCTATGAATCTGAAACTGTTGTGGAACATCTTACTAAATTAAATGATATAGCTACCCTGTTCACTAATGATGAGAAAACTCGCTATTATTATATCCTTAAATTATTTCCGTTCTAATTAAAGGGTGATGCTAAGATATGGTTTAATTCTCTTGATCCTGGTTGTGTGCGTAGTCCCCAGGATATGATTTACTACTTCTCTGCTAAATATTTCCCCGCTCATAAGAAACAAGCTACTTTAAGGGAAATATATAATTTTGTGCAAATTGAAGAAGAGAGTCTCCCACAAGCTTGGGGGAGGCTTATCCGATTACTTAATGTTTTGCCTGATCATCTTCTCAAGAAAAATGAAATACTTGATATCTTTTATAATGGACTAACCGATGCTTCTAGAGATTACCTGGATAGTTGTGATGGTTGTGTTTTCAGGGAAAGAACAGTTGATCAAGATGAAATTCTATTGAATAATATGTTCACCAATGAAAATAATTGGACACATCCTGAACCAACTCCTAAGCCAACTCCGAATAAAAGGGGTATTCTATTTCTCAGTCCTGAAGATATGCAAGAGGCAAAGAAATCTATGAAAGAAAAGGTATAAAAATTGAAGATGTTAAGAATTTACCTCCTGTTGAAGAAATACATGATCTTAATTCATCACCTATTGAAGAAACACATGGTCTCGATAACCTGACTGTCGACATTCTGGGAACGGGGGTCCCCAGACATGCCTGCCTGCGGCCCACGGCGTGGCTCTGCAAGCGGGCCCGTACGGCCCATCTTCACCAGCAAGGACTCAAGACCCTCGCGAGGGGCCAAGCCTCGCGAGGCGGACGACACAAGACCTCCTCAGGAGCGGCCTCGCCAGGCTGGCTTGTGAGGGGCGGAGAGTTCAAGGCCAGGCAAACCTCACGAGGTTCTAGTGATGTGACCCATGACGACCAAGGCCAGGCGGGCGCCAACGCGCACAGTGCCCTTGTTTCCTCTTTGGTGATAAGGAAGCAGGCGCAGGCACGGAGTACTGAGGTGTCAAGCAAAGGTTTCCATATCAGTGCAACAAGAACAAGACCATAAGGACGACAAGATGGAGGTCACCGTGGAGTCCAAGACGGTGTCACCACCAGAGCCTTTGACAGGCGAAGAATGCTTTTGTCAGGATAAGCTGTACTAACTGTCCCCTTTCAAATTGGCCATTGTTGGCTCCCTTCCCGGGGAGAGGACCATGGCCTCCATAAATAGGACTAGCCACCACCGTAGCTAGGGAATCGATCGATAGGTCAGATCGAGAGTAACCAGGACAACCACGAGTTCACCAAGCACAAGAACACCTCTCCTCAGGAGGCTGTTCTTCCCCTTGTACTAATCATCCTCAGTCCAAGAGGCAATCCACCACACCACACTGGAATAGGGTATTACACCACAACGGTGGCCCAAACCAGTATAAATCTTGTGTCCCTTGTGCTGTGAGTTTGTCGAGTTAGTTCGTAAGATCTTAGCTGAGCTAGGACGTGGATCGGTAAGAGGGAGATCTTCGAGCGCACCGTAGTGTTCGAACCTTGAGGGTTTTGCTGGAACCCGTGATCCGACATTTGGCGTGCCAGGTAGGGGTGTGCCGAAGCTTCCCTTTCGTCACTCCGCGTCTCGTTGCTCCATCATCTCCATGTCGGACGCTTGCCGCGCTCGCGCTGAGTGCCGGGCTACCCTCGCCGCCTGCGTTGCTCAAACGGCTCCCGTCGGCGGGTCGCCCCATCGTTCTCCGTCGCCTGTTGCCAATGCTGCCACCGTCCCGGAGGGGAACGAGCAGCAAGCATCCTCGCTGGAACCCCTCGGTGCGGCGAGACGGCCGCACCGCCACTCCATCGCTGACCCCGGCCGGTTCCTCATCCCATGCTCGTCGCGCTCCTGTGGACGCGCAGGCTGCTCTATGCATGGCTCGCGAGCTCCTGCGCTATCGCCCAATCGACAACCTCTACGAGGACTGGCTCGACCGCATCGCCGAGATTGTCAGCGCCGTAGGGGGCTCCCCTGCATCGTCCCTCTCGCCACCTCGCCCTCCGCCAGCCGCGAGCGGCGTGGCCCATGAAGCGCCTCCACCGCCTCTGCCCCAAGACGGAGTCTTGGCGCCCAGGAGCGTGGCCCCACGGCGTGACCTGCCGCGTCCAGCACCCGCGCAAGAATAAAGAAGCTGCCAAGAAGTCCCTCGGCCGTGAGAAAACGCCCCCGCACTCCCTGCGCCACCACGGCAAAACCGCGTGCCGCCCGCGATGGCGGTGCACGGACCCCATCAAGGACAAGTTCTCCACCAGCGCAGAATCCCGGTGACCATGGTTGGCTGCCGCGCCTTCACCCCTGAGCTACATAGCGTCCCCTAGTCGGGCAAGTTCAAGCCGGATCTGCCACCTCGCTACGACGGCACCCCCGACCCCGCGGAGTTCCTGTAGCTCTACGAGCTGAGCATCAAGGCAGCCAACGGCGATGAGAAAGTCATGGCGAACTGGTTTCCCATGGCTCTCAAGGATGGTGCCCGATCCTGGCTCCTGAATCTACCTCCAGGCTCGATCTCCTCTTGGGATGAGATGCGCGACCATTTCATCGCCAACTTTCAGGGCACTTGCGACCGCCCACCAGCTGCGGGTGACCTGCGCGGTGTCAAGCAACAACCAGGAGAGACCCTCCAAAAGTACATCCAACGCTTCAACAACGTCCGCCTCAAGATCCCCAAGGTGACGGACGAGGCCATCATCTCCGCGTTCTCCGATGGCGTCTGCGACATCAAGATGAAGGAGGAGCTCGCCATCCACGAGGAGTTGTGCACATCCCTGGAGCTATTCAACCTGGCGACCAAGTGTGCAAGAGCTGAGGAGGGGCGCCTCTCCCTCCTCAAGCTCCCGGTTGCGGACCCGGAGGAGAAGAAAGCCAAGGCCAAAGACGTGAAGAGCAAGGGAGCAGCCGTGCTCGCGGCGGAGCCGGACACAAAGTGCAGCAGGGACCATCCCGAGTCATCCAAGAGCAGCCGACCATTCTGCGCCTTCCATAACCTGCATAGCCACAACACCAGCGACTGTCAAGAGCTCAGTGCCATTCGAGAAGGATGCTTCAGTCGACGCCCCGAGTGCAACGACCGGGGCTATGGCCGAGGAGGAGGACGTGGTGGCGGACGCTGGGATGACCATGGCTGGCGCCAGGAGTGGTGCAACCGGCCTCGTGAGGACCAGTGGCAGGATCAACCTCGCGAGGGCGCCTGGAGGGACCAGCCTCGTGAGGATCGCCCTCAGGGCAACGCCGGTCTTCCTCCACTGCCGCCACCGCCAAGAAGGACTGGCGACCACCACCAAGACGAGGGGGTTGGGGGCTTCTAGGAGCCGTGTGCCATCGCCTGCATCTTGGGCGGAGCTCAAGCCCCAGCCTCGCAATGTATCTTCAAGCAGTTTGCTCACGAGGTGAACGTAGTCCTCCCAAAGCTCGAGGACATGCGCCCGCTCAGGTGGTCCCAGTGCGCCATCACGTTCAGCTCAGCAGACCAGCTCAAGTGCGCGGCTACTGCCGGCATCCTCCCGATGTTTTGTTCACCCGTCATCAGCAACGTGCAAGTCACCAAGACCCTCATCGATGGCGGCGCAGGGCTCAACGTCCTGTCCGTCGAGACGTTCGACAGCCTCCAAGTGTCGTATGATCAGCTTCAGCCCATCAAGCCTTTCTCAGGAGTGACCGATGGCTCCACCATACCGATCGGTCAGGTCCGCCTCCCAGTCATCTTCGGACAGCACAACAACTACCGCACCGAGCTCATCGACTTTGACGTCGCCCACATCCGTCTGCCATACAATGCCATCCTCAGGTATCCGGCCCTGGCCAAGTTCATGGCCGTAACGCACCATGGCTACAATGTCCTCAAGATGCCAGGAAGCAGCGGGATCATCACAGTCCCCTGTGAAGAAAGAGATGCGGTGTTCTCCCTCGAGCGCGCCTTCCAAGCAGCATCAATCAAAGACCTCAGCAGCAATGTAGCTCGGTACCCTCCGGAGGACGTCCCCAAGAAGAAGAAGCAGCAACTCCGTGCCGGACCTCAGGAGGGAAGCACCGCAAGTGGCACCTCATCAGGATCAGCACCCGCACCTAGGACGCCTCCCTCTATCGCATAGGAAGGCGCACCCAGCGCCCTCCTCGGGCAGGGCTCAGGGGCTCTCTTCTGGAGGGCCTCAGACCACACCAACATCACGAGGAAGGCGCTCGGGCACCGCTTGGAGGCGTGTCTTGTGGCACGTCTCCTTCAGGAGGACACTAGGCAAGGAGCGCTCGGTGCTCAGGAGTTCATCACCAAGGTATCTCAGGAGCTTCAGGAAGCAAGAGCAATACGCGATGACCGCCGCCCACCTGGCGCTGCTCCCCACCCAGGCAAGGGTGGTGAGCTGCGTGTCTGCATTGACATACCAGGGCTCAACCGAGCCGCATCTCAGGAGCGCTTCTGGCCTTCGCGTGTCGGGCGCTGCGAAGGTCCACCTCACAGCTACGTTCACATGCCGTCCGGCCTGCCGAGCGTGGCCGCTGCCTTCCAGCGCAACCTGCGGAGCGTCATGGCGGGTCAGGAGGTCAGGCACCACGCAGTCCTGGCGGAGATGGAGACGGTCCCCAAGGAACCACCTGGACCCCTAGAGCCTCCTGAGGCTCAGGGCCCTCGTGGCTCATGAGGAGCAACCCCTTCGCTGCGTACCTTTAGCTGCCTCAACACCCCTTCATCAATGGAACCAGGTGACATTTTCCAAGTTCGTTCAGCTGGGAGCACCTAGAGGGCTGCATTATTCCTAGGCCGCGTGGGTCCATCCCTGTGGCATGTATCTTTCCTTATTTATGTCTTTAGCTTACCTTGCCGGGGGCGCCCCTCAGGCTGCATCATCCCCAAGCCGCTCAGGCCGGACCCAGTGGCGGGTATCGTTATGCATTTACCTGAGCTAGGTTGCCTTTCCTGATTGATCTATCTATGAATATCACCTACTTGGTTGTTGCCCATCGCGGGAACCGCGCGCCGGTCGTCTTTCTTCAAGACCCTTCGCATGAGAGAATTAGGCACGGCGTCTATGCTCAGGCCCGTCCCTGCAGCATCGATAAATCCAACGGTCGAGCTCTGTCTAGCGGGCTGGCCCCGTTCACGTCACCTCCTGGGGCCGTTGGTGCTTGGATTTCTCACGCGATAACCTCAGGAGATTCGTTCGGCGCAGGTTGTCTAACCACCTCGCAGGACCAAGACAGCGAACAAGAATCAAGACCAGACACAACCCGCCTTGAGGTAGGGCCTTGTGAGTCCCACGCTGGCTCACGAGTGCCCAGACACACATCATCTAGCCCTGTCGTGCAAGCCACGTGTCAGGGCGGGGCTGTACACACCCCGGGGGGTTCTTCGCAGTAGGGAGCCCCCTCCCATGTACCGGAAGCGAATCAGCAATCACCACGGCGATCAGTGTCCTTCCTCGCGCTAACTTGCAGGAACTTCCTGAGGGCCACAGCAAGCGGTACCATGGACTCTCCCTCTTCTCTCATGCGATTCGCTTGCGTGTTAAAAGGGGGGCTCCTGAGCATCGCGCCTCAGGAGCTCTTACTAGCTCTCTGGCCCTCACCCCTGGCCTTGACCATGGCACGCGACCTGGCATACCAGCGGCGGCTGAGCTCGCTCGAGGGCCGGGACCTGAGGACGCAAAGCACCAAGAAGAACATGGAGGGGAGGGGGAGGCTCGCACGGGTCTGGCCTAGCTACTCAGCAGCGGCCGACACCCAAGCATGGCATATTGCGAGGAACCAACCCCAGATTGCCAAGATAAGTTTCATGCTCAATCAACCGCTACAGTGTAGAGTTCTCATTTGTGTAGCCCCGCTGCAGCGACGTAGTATCCCTCTCCTACCTCTCGACGGTCGCTTGCGTGCCAAAGGGGACCTCCTGAGCATCGCGCCTCAGGGGCTCTTACTGGACCTCGGGTCGCTCACCTCCTAGCCTTGACCAGGGCACGCGACCTGGCATACTAGTGACGGCTGAAGCCTGCCTGGGGACCGGGACCTGTCGGCGTAGAGAACCTCGCTGTCGCGAGGTGGGAAAGGGGAAACTGAGTCAGAACGAAGCACACACACACACAATTTCATAATAAGGATAACGCCAGCAAAGGGCACTACAGACGCCTTACACAACCCAGCGGGGTCCATTTCCGGATTCCTCACAGGGAACAAAACACAAGAACCTAGGGAGTCATAACTACGCGTGGCCCTGTGGATGACGCCATCATCAACAGTGGGCCACCAGAGGCCGACGCCAACCTCATCCAGATCAGCGGCGGCGGCCTGACGCTGCAGCCCTGCTCCGGGCTCAGCGGGAGCTCGGGGGCACGTAGCTGTCGTCACATGTCTCCGGAGACTCCACGAGCTCGGGAGAGTCGCTGGACCACCAGGAGTCGCTGCTGTCACTGGAGGAGCTGCACGCGAGGCCTGCGGTAGGCCCAGTGCCCTCCGCCACGCTGACCTGGTGACCTCCTGCAAGGCAGCACTCCAGGCGGCAGCCCTCCTTGTCAAAGACCTTGAAGAGTAGCACGGAGGCGCCGTCGTACTCGAAGTGGATCGCGAGGGCGCCCTCCGCGCGGCAGACCTGGGCAATCTCGCCCCAGCCTCAGGTCATGAAGATCTTCCCAGAGGCAACGGCTCCAATCTCCGCTCCGGTCGCTGGGGCGTCGCAGTCGGCGTGTTGCAGCCAAAGCTCGCGAAGGCCCCTCGGTGGCATCTCGGCAGCGAAGAACTGCGGGAGGCGAATCTAGGTGCTCAGGGGCATCGCCACCCATATCATGAAATCACGCGGGGAGTCCGTCACGTGGACACCTCGGGCGATGGCGAGCGCCTCTGCGGCGCGGCGGCCATGGCCCTGGCGCGGGCGGCGACGCTCGTCGCTCCTCCCTCCGGATCCATCGGCACAAATATGCAAGGACAGCGGGTACCCAGGCGGCGGCCTTTCGTACCAAGGCCGCGACACCACCGGCCTCACTACCATCTCGTGGCGATGGGACCTCCTCTTCTTCGGCGGGAGCAGCTCGGGCTCAGTGAGCGGAGCCTTGCCCTTCTCTGCGGCCGAGAACCTCCGGATCGGCGCCATGCCTGCAAAAGCAAGGAGTGGAGCTGGGAAGGAGAAGAGCCAGGAGAGGCAAAGAAGAGATGGGCGATGGGGGCTCCGCCCCCCCACTTCCCATTTATAGCCAAGGGGAGGCCAACTGCTGGCCTCCACGATCTAAGGTAATAATGATAGATTTCCCTTGCATGCAGCAGGGACTCGCCAAGTCGGGCAGTTGCCGAGGTAGCGTGGGGAAGCGGAGACGCCCACGTCCAATCAACCATCACGCGTCGACCAAGGCCGCAGGCTATTGGGGCCCGCAACGCTCCGCACTTGGCCTTTGGCTTCGCCTCGAAGCCAAGCCCGAGCACGCGTTGGGCCCGGGGGCTACTGTCGGTGTTCTAGGAACAGGGGTCCACAGACTTGCCTGCCTGTGGCCCACAGCATAGCTCTGCAAGCGGTCCCGTATGGCCCATCTTCACTAGTAAGGACTCAAGATCCTCACGAGGGGCCAAGCCTCGCGAGGCAGACGACACAAGACCTCCTCAGGAGCGGCCTCGCCAGGCTGGCTCACGAGGGGCAGAGAGTTCAAGGCCAGGCAAACCTCGCGAGGTTCTAGTGACGTGAGCCATGACGACCAAGGCCAGGCGGGCGCCAGCGCGCACAGTGTCCTTGTTTCCTCTTCAGTGCTAAGGAAGCAGGCGCAGGCGCGGAGTACCGAGGCATCAAGAAAAGGTTTCCATATCAGTGCAACAAGACCAAGACCAGAATGACGGCAAGACGGAGGTCACCTGGAGCCCAAGACGGCGTCAACACTAGAGCCTTTGACAGGCGAAGACTGCTTTTGTCAGGATAAGCTGTACTAGTTGTCCCCTTTCAAATTGGCCATTGTTGTCTCCCTTCCCGCTCAATATTTGGGGAGAAGGCCAGGGCCTCTATAAATAGGACTAGCCACCACCGTAGCTTGGGGGTCGATCGATAGGTCAGATCGAGAGTGACCAGGACAACCACGAGTTCACCAAGCACAAGAACACCTCTCCTCAGGAGGCTGTTCTTCCCCTTGTACTAATCATCCTCAGCCCAAGAGGCAATCCACCACACCACACTGGAGTAGGGTATTACACCACAACGGTGGCCCGAACCAGTATAAATCGTGTGTCCCTTGTGTTGTGACTTTGTCGAGTTAGTTCGTAAGATCTTAGCTGAGCTAGGACGTGGATCGGTAAGAGGGAGATCTTCGCGCGCACCCCATTGTTCGAACCTTGAGGATTTTTCTGGAACCCGTGATCTGACACCGACACAGGTAGTAAAGGTAAATTCTCTCTATAGATATGATAAAGCTGAAATCCCTCCTGCTAAGTTTGCTAGCCAATGTTTGGATAAATTTGATAACTTTATGGTTAAGCAAGAAGATTTTAATGCTTATGTTGGTAGACAATTGAAACATAATGCTTATATGATTTAACACTTGAGTGATTATATGGCTAGTGTTAAAGGTGAACTTAAACTTATTAGTAAACATGCTTCTATGTTTACCACTCAAGTAGAACAAGTACTTAAAGCTTAGAATGATATGCTCAATGAATTGAATAGTAAAAATAATGACTTTGCTGTTAGAGTTGCAACTAGAGGAGGTAAAGTGACTCAGGAACCTTTGTATCCTAAGGGCCATCCGAAGAGAATTGAGCAAGATTCTCAGAGAGCTAATGTTGATGCACCTAGTCCTTCTAAGAGGAAGAAAAAGAAAATTGATAGGACTTTGCCTGCTTCTAGTGAACCTGTTGTAGACACACCTGAGAATCCCAATGATATTTCTATTTCTGATGCTGAAACACAATCTGGTAATGAACATGAACCTAGTGATAATGTTAATGATGATGTTCATGTTTATGCTCTACCTAGCAATAATAATGATGTGGAAATTGAACCTGTTGTTGATCTTGATAACCAACAATCAAAGAATCAACGTTATGATAAGAGAGACTTTGTTGCTAGGAAACACGGTAAGGAAAGAGCACCATGGGTTCAGAAACCCATGCCTTTTCCTCCTAAACCATCCAAGAAAAAGGATGATGAGGATTTTGAGCGCTTTGCTGAAATGATTAGACCTATCTTTTTGCGTATACGTTTGACTGATATGCTTAAAACGAATCCTTATGCTAAATATATGAAGGAAATTGTTACTAATAAAAGAAAGATACTGGAAGCTAAAATTTCCACCATGTATGCTAATTATACTTTTAAGGGTGGAATACCAAAGAAACTTGGAGATCCCGGAGTACCAACTATACCATGCTCCATTAAAGGAAACTATGTTAAAACTGCTTTATGTGATCTTGGAGCCGGTGTTAGTGTTATGCCTCTCTCTTTATATCATAGACTTGATTTGAATAAGTTGGCACCTACTGAAATATCTTTGCAATGGCTGACAAATCAACTGCTATACCTATCGGTATTTGTGAGGATGTGCCTGTTGTGGTTGCAAACGTTACTATTTTAACAAACTTTGTTATTCTTGATATTCCCGAGGACGATAGTATGTCTATTATTCTTGGAAGACCCTTTTTGAATACTCCAGGGGCTGTTATTGATTGCACCAAAGGCAATGTCACTTTTCATGTTAATGGTAATGAGCATACGGTACACTTCCGAGGAAACAACCTCAAGTCCACAGTATCAATTCTATTGGAAAATTTTCAACAATTACTATTGGAGGTTTTGAATTTCCTCTTCCTACTGTCAAGAAGAAATATGATATATTCTTATTGTTGGGGATGTGCATATCCCCGTTGAGGTAACCTAGTGTTATTCAAAAATTCTCCGGTTTCATGTTATTCGAAATGAGTTTGTTAACAAGACCTGATCAACCTTGTTAGTGGATTCCTTTTGAAGAACATGAGATGGGTGAATTTAGAAGGTACAACCTTCTATACCCCCCCCTTTTACTTTCTGTTATTTATATTAAATAAAGCAAAAATAGTATTTTCTGTCAGTTTTCTGAATTATCCATACAATAAAAATACCCCAAAAATAAAAGTTCTCTAAATTCCCTGAAAATTAAATATGATTTTTTCTAGAATATTTGAGAATATCTGGCACTAAGAACTCATCAGGGGGAGCAAGCACCTGGCCACGAGGGTCCAGGGCGCGCCCCCCTGCCTCGTGGGCCCATGGTGGCTCCCCTCCACTTATTCCAGCCACCACACACTCCTTCCTCCCAAAAAATCACCATCCAGCTCAAGCACGAGTTCTAGCTCATCTTGCTGCCATTTTCGATCTCATAGCTCAAAGCTCCATTCACAAAACTGCTATGGGGGATTGTTCTTTGGTATGTGACTCCTCCAATGGTCCAATTAGTTTTTGTTCTAGTGCTTTATTTATTGCAAATTTTTACTGCTTAGGTGACCCTGTTCTTGATCTTGCATGTCAAATTTATGTGGTCAAAAGTAGTTTTAATGCATGATATAGTCTCTAGGCACTTGTGGGAGTAGTTGCTATCAATTTTGTTGAGTTTGGTTCACTTTTATTCTAAAGTTACTAAAAATTTCAGAAATTTTCAGAAAAAGATGAAGAGATTTCTGAGGGGCTCATCGAGCCGAAGCTCGAAGGATAAACAAAGTGAAGAGAACAAGAAGCCCAAGTATAATCTCCCTCGCACTGCGGAGGTTCGGCCGTGTGAATGGCCTTGTGATGATTTGTTGAGAGCAGCCGGGATTTATGATGATTTCTATGAGTTAGCTGAGAATGCAGGCCTCACACCTTCCTCCACGACCAACGCGAACAGTATCTCTTACTCACCAATATCTTTGTGCAAAACTTTCATTTCCATGCTAGGAGCTCACCACCTTCGGTGGAATTTTATTTATATGATCAGCATAAGGAGATGTCACTTCGTGATTTTTGTCGGGTTTGTTTGATCCCTTTTAAGGGCAGTGTAGAGGAGCTGCATCGTGACGATGTGGAAGGGTTTATTGATACAATTACTGTAGGGGAAACGAGGAATTTTTCCGATGCAAGAATTACTAGCATACATTTTCTTGTTTTACGTTACTTTGCAATATTTGCTAGTAGATGCTTAATTGGTCGCGGAAACTGTGGCAACCTTAGTGCCCCTGATATTGTTATTTTGTGCCATGCCTTGTTCCTGATGACACATTTAGTATGGGCGCTATTGTTGCAAAGCGGTTAAATCTTAACTGTACTAAGGGCCCCATCTTAGGAGGTATCTTTGCCTCGCGTCTCGCTGCACACTTTAACATACCTATTAGGCATTATGAGAAGGAAGAGAAGTTCTTGCCTCCTATTTTTCTAGACTATAAGAGTATGGTAGCACATGATTTTATCATTAATAATAAGGAAAAGATGCTTAAGTACAAGCTGATATTTGATAAAAATCACCCTGAGACTATTACTTTGCCTGCTCCTTCCTTGTTTGACTTATCTGCAGGCAAGTACCTTGTTCCGTCGGAGGCCATTCACGACAACCAGAACCCTGCACCAGCTACAGAGCCAGAGCCAGAACCACAATTTGATCCTCACCGGCAGTCTGTCTATCGGTGGAATCCGGAAGAGATAACCAACCAATGGCACCAGGGGGGTCCTTCTCAGTAAGACCCCAACTATAACTTTGGATATCCGCCAGGCCAGCCGTGGCCATAGACCAACTTAGGCCAAAATCCTAAGCTTGGGGGACTACGTATCTCTCATTGACATTACATTCCTGTTCACACACTCATGCTAGTTGTCGGTGCTCATACTTTTTCATTGTAATATCCATGCTAGTTTATTTCCCTTCTTTTTTATGCTTTCTTCTTGTGTGTTTAATAAACCTTAATAAAAACCAAAAAAATTGGTTGTAGCTTTTAGTTAGTTTACTTTCCATGCCTGTAGTAGTAGTAACTAAAAGAAAACCCAAAAAGATTTCTCGTTCTTCTTTTGCTTGTTGGGATCTTTCCCGTGTAAATAGTTTTGTTTCTTTTCTTTGGGGGTCGAGAGGAGAAGACCATGATTAAAATGTTGAGTGGCTCTCATATGCATTATTGTTGATCTAACAAAGAGCCCATATTACCTTGTCTTCTCTCTTGAACTGAATGCTTGCAGAATCTAGCTTAGTCCAATGCACGTGCACTATTATTATTATCCACACTATTCGGTCGTGCAAGTGAAAGGCAATAATGATGATTATATGATGAACTTATTGAGATGAGAAAAGGTGGTATGAACTCGACCTCTCTTGTTTTTGTAAATATGATTAGTTCATCGTTCCTGATTCAGCCTATTATGAAAGAAACATATTTGCAATGACAATTGCAGATTGTAGTTGCTTATGCCATGCTTAATTAGCTAGGAGCTTATAATGGTTTACCTTGCGTGCCAACATGCTATTAAAATGGTTGTGATGTGGTATGATAGGGTGGTATCCTCTTTTGAACGATTCGAGTGGCTTGACTTGGCACATGTTCATGCATGTAGTTGAAACAAAATCAACATAGCCTCTACGATATTTATGTTCATGGTGCATTATATCCTACTCATGCTTGCATTCAGTGTTGATTAATTTTAATGCATGTTCATGACTGTTGTCGCTCTCTAGCTAGTCGCTTCCCAGTCTTTTTCTAGCCTTCACCTATACTAAGCAGGAATACTGCTTGTGCATCCAATCCCAAAAAACCCAAAGTTATTCCATATGAGTCCACCATACCTACCTATATACGGTATCTACCTGCCGTTCCAAGTAATTTTGTATGTGCCAAACTCTAAACCTTCAAATAAACATTCTGTTTTGTATGCTCGAATAGCTCATGTATCAACTAGGGTTGTCTGTATCTTCCATGTTAGGCAGGTTATTCTCAAGAGGAGTGGACTCCGCTCCTCACTCACGAGAAAATGGCTGGTCATCGGGATGCCCAGTCCCATGCTTTATGCAGATCAAATCAAAATAACTGCAAACAAAACTCCCTCGGGACTCTTGTTAGTTGGAGGCACTCGTTGTTTCGAGCAAGCCATGGATTGATGCTTGTTGGTGGAGGGGGAGTGTAAACTTTACCATTCTTTTTGGGAACCGCCTATAATGTGTGTAGCATGGAAGATATCGAGATCTCTTGGTTGTTATGTTGACAATGAAAGTATACCGCTCAAAATATTATTCATATCTATTTCAAAACCGAGCTCTGGCACCTCTACAAATCCCTACTTCCCTCTTCGAAGGGCCTATCTATTTACTTTTATGTTGAGTCATCATCCTCATATTAAAAAGCACCAGTTGGAGAGCACCTCTGTCATTTGCATTCATTACTGTTAGTTTACATTGAGTATGACTGTGACTGGATCTCTTTTACCATGAATTACAATGTCTAGTCAATCATTGGTCTTTAAAGGTGCTCTGCATTTATGTTTTGCAGTCTCACAAAGGGTAGCGAGATACCATCTTGGCATGTCATATCATATCATGATTATTTTGAGAAAGTGTTGTCATCCGAGATTTATTATTATTGCTCGCTAGTTGATTATGCCATTGATATGAGTAAACATCAGACCTAAGTGTTATTGTGAATATGGTTAGTTCATAATCTTTCCTGAAAACTTGAATCCTGGCTTTATATATTTACAACAACAAGAGCAAACCGAGTTTGTAAAAGTTTTTCTTTATCACTTTTAGTTTATCAACTGAATTTCTTGAGGGCAAGCAAAGGTATAAGCTTGGGAGAGTTGATACATCTCCGACGTATCTACTTTTCCAGATACTTTTGCCCTTGTTTTGAACTCTAACTTGCATGATTTGAATGGAACTAACCCTGACTGACGTTGTTTTCAGCAGAATTGCCGTAGTGTTATTTTTGTGCAGAAATAAAAGTTCTCGGAATGACCTGAAAATCAACGGAGATAATTTTTAGAATATATATAAAATACTGGAAGAAATATCCATGTCAAGGGGCCCACATCCTGTCCACGAGGGTGGGGGGCGCCCCCTGCCTCATGGGCCCCCTGATGCTCCACGGATGTCCACCTTGACTCCATATATTCACTTTCGGGGAGGAAAAAATTAGAGAGAAGGATTCATCGCATTTTACAATACGGAGCCGCCACCAAGCCCTAATCTCTCTCGGGAGGGCTGATCTGGAGTCCGTTCGGGGCTCCGAAGAGGGGATTCCGTCGCCATCGTCATCATCAACCTTCCCCCATCACCAATTGCATGACGCTCACCGCCGTGCGTGAGTAATTCCATCGTAGGCTTGCTGGATGGTGATGGGTTGGATGAGATTTATCATGTAATCAAGTTAGTTTTGTTAGGGTTTGATCCCTAGTATCCACTGTGTTCTGAGATTGATGTTGCTATGACTGTGCTATGCTTAATGCTTGTCACTAGGGCCCGAGTGCCATGATTTCAGATCTGAACCTATTATGTTTTCATCAATATATGAGAGTTCTTGATCCTATTTTGCAAGTCTATAGTCACCTATTATGTGTTATGATCCGTTAACCCCGAAGTGACAATAATCGGGATACTTACCGGTGATGACCGTAGTTTGAGGAGTTCATGTATTCACCATGTGTTAATGCTTTGGTCTGATACTCTATTAAAAGGAGGCCTTAATATCCCTTATTTTCCAATAGGACCCCGCTGCCATGGGAGGGTAGGACAAAAAATGTCATGCAAGTCCTTTTCCATAAGCACGTATGACTATATTCGGAATACATGCCTCCATTACATTGATGAACTGGAGACAGTTCTGTGTCACCCTAGGTTATGACTGTTACATGATCGATCGCATCCGACATAATTCTCCATCAACGATCCATTGCCTACGAGCTTTTCATATACTGTTCTTCGCTTATTTACTTTTCCACTGCTACTGTTACAATCACTACAAAACCCAAAAATATTACTTTTGCTATCGTTACCTTTTGCCACCGTTACCACTACTATCATATTACTTTGCTACTAAATACCTTGCTGCAGATAGTAAGTTTCCAGCTACTAATACTTAAGAATATTCTTTGGCTCCCCTTGTGTCGAATCAATAAATTTGGGTTGAATACTCTACCCTCATAAACTGTTGTGATCCCCTATACATGTGGGTTATCAGATGTATGTTGCCATCCCTCTAGTGGTGTCATGTGAACGTCGACTACATGACACTCACCATTGTTTGGGCCTAGATGGAGGCATTGGGATGTAATAAGTAGATGATGGGTTTCTAGAGTGACAGAAGCTTAAACCCTAGTTTATGCATTGCTTCGTAAGGGGCTGATTTGGATCCATATGTTTCATGCTATGGTTACGTTTACCTTAATATTTCTGTTGTAGTTGCTGATGCTTGCAATAGGGGTTAATCATAAGTGGGATGCTTGTCCAAGTAAGGGCAGTACCCAAGCACCGGTCCACCCACATATCAAATTATCAAAGTATCGAACGCGTATCATATGAACGTGATGAAAACTAGCTTGACGATAATTCCCATGTGTCCTCAGGAGCGCTTTCTTTTATATAAGAGTTTGTCCAGGCTTGTCCTTTGCTACAAAAAGGATTGGGCCATCTTGATGAACCTTATTTATTTTTATTACTTGCTACCCGTTACAAATTACCTTATCACAAAACTATCTGTTACCGATAATTTTAGTGCTTGCAGAGAATACCTTTCTGAAAACCGCTTATCATTTCCTTCTGCTCCTCGTTGGGTTCGACACTCTTACGTATCGCAAAGGCTACGATAGATCCCCTACACTTGTGGGTCATCACGGCGCTGACGAGCTCGGTGATGCGGTCCAACCAGTCCTCGTAGAGGTCGTCGACCGGGCGGTAGCGCAGGAGCTCGCGTGCCATGAGCAGCGCGGCCTGCACGTCCGTGGGGGCGCGGTGAGCATGGGACGATGAGCCGTCCGGAGTCGGCGACGGGGTGGCAGTGCGGCCGTCACAACACACGGAGGGGTGCAGCGAAGAGGCTTGTTGCTCGTTTGCCACCGGGCCGGTGACGGCGTTGGCGGCGGGTGATGGAGAACGATGGGGAGGCCCACCGACAGGGGCTGTCTGAGCGACGCGGGCGGCAAGGGCGGCCCGACGCTCAGCCCGGGGCCGTCGAGCGTCGGCCGTGAACTTGGTGGAGTGGTGAAGCGCAGATTGACGAAGAGGAAAGCTTAAGCACACCCCTACCTGGCGCGCCAAATGTCGGATTTCGGCTTCCGGCAAAATCCTTGAGGTTCGAACACTAGGGTGCGCACAAAGATCTCTCCCCCTCTCTAGCTTGCTCACTCTGTATGATCTCATGGCCTAGCTCGACAAACCCAAAGAACACGAGACACAAGATTTATACTGGTTCAGGCCACTGTTATGGTGTAATACCCTACTCCAGTGTGCTGTGGTGGATTGCCTCTTGGGCTGAGGATGAACAGTTACAAGGGAAGAACGACCTCCTAAGGAGAGGTGTTCTTGTGCTTCGTGAACTTGTGTGGTTCGGGATGATCTGGGTGGTTAGTCCTATTTATAGAGGCCCTGGTCCTCTTCCCAAATATTGAGCGGGAAGGGATCCCACAACGGCCAAATTCGAAGGGAGACAACTAGTACAAGTTATCCTGACAAAAGTAGTCTTCGCCTGCCCAAGGCTCTGGTGGTGACGCCATCTTGGGCTCCACGATGACCTCCTTCCTGCTGTCCTGCTGGTCTTGGTCTTGTTGCACCGATATGGAAACCTTTGTCTGATGCCTTGGGACTCCTCGCCTGCGCTTGCCTCTTTAACACCAAAGAGGAAATAAGAACACTACGCGTTGGCGCCCGCCTGGCTCCAGTCATCATGGCTTGCATCACACAAACCTCAAGAGGTGTCCCTTGCCTTGATCTCTCCGCCCCTCGCGAGCCAGCCTGGTGAGGCCGCCCCTGAGGAGGTCTTGCATCGTCTGCCTCGCGAGGCTTGGCCCCTCGCGAGGGTCTTGAGTGTTTGCCAGTGAAGATGGGTCATACTGGGCCGCTAGTGGAGCCACGCCGTGGGCCGCGGGCAGGCAAGTCTGGGGACCCCCGTTCCAAGAACGCCGACACGGTCAGTCCGAGATGAGTTCGGCGGAGACCTAACCCTAAATTTTCGAATCAAACCTAACCTAAAGGAAGTTTTCTCTGGATAGATTGATTTCATACGTGGTAATGATCATGGCAAAACAATGTGCTAGGAATCGGAGTATGGAATTAGCACACTTGCATATATATCATGACCCTGTCGGTGTGACCGAGTGGAACAACTCGGTGGCACCGAGATGCAGAATGGCAAGCGGTTACTGCAACTCGGTGTGACTAAAAAGTTCAAATCGGTTGCACCGAGATTGAAAAACCTAGATCAACTCAGTTAACTCGGTGTGACCGGAGTGGATGGATCGGTCAGACCGAAGTGCACAAAGATGTTTTGGAAGTTTAAGTCTATGACGAATCGGGGACTCCGAGTGCTCCTCACACAGAGTGGTTCGAATCTGACTTGATCAAACTTTGTCATGTAGCATGAATGTAGTTTTGAGACGAGAAAAGCATAGATAGCTAGAGGAGATTCTCAGGCATTCTTGTCCATCCACTTGGCAAAAGAGAAAAAATCAAAAAATCAAAACAACAAGTGGATGTCCTCGAATGGGTGAAATATGCAATCAAAATGCTCACACAATAAAATGGAAAATGAAATATGTGGCAAAGCATGCACAAACACTCGAGCATCTATCAAGCAATTGGGGATGACTAGGCCATCTATATGAGTATATTGACTTAGGAGTCAAATGAGAACATTTGATCATAGGTCATACTCATCATTTAAGCACAAGTGGGGCTACCACTTTTACATAAAGCATTGTTGTGTTCACACCACTAGAGTTGCTTTAGCTCAATTGATTAGAGTAAAGCTCCCCCTAGATGTGATATCCCCCCTAAGAGGGATGAACTAATCTTGGGTTTTATCGATGATGACTTCATGTAGATGTTGAAGATGTGGATGCTCAATGTTGATGTAGATCATTTGGAGCAATCCAATGGAGTGAGTTGTACTTTCAATACCTACACGGGTTAGTCCCACAAGGAATAAACAAGGATATCCATAGACATAGAGTGATGTTCGCACAAGATGATGTCCATGAAGGCAGTATGTTACCTTGTCCCTTGTCTTACCAACAAGAGGGTTTGTGACTCCTTGAACTAGTGCAATATGTGGAAGTTTTTTGCACTTGTCCTCGCCAAAATGATATGAGTGAAGTATGTTAGCGGAGTCACCCTCAAGAACTCTCTAGTTCTTCTTCTTCGGGATCCACATCATCTTGATGGGAATCCTTGGAGATGTAGTCGTACTTGACCAAGGCTTAGGAGCTTCTTCAAATGCATCAATCTCCTCTTAAAGCTTGTCCTTGCCTTTTTGCTTGTGGTCTTGTGGTGGAAGATCATCTTGAGCTTGTGTCCCTTGGAAAGAAGTAGGATCATACTTCTCTTGTTGAGGAACAAACTTCATCTTGGGGTATCGATCTTCTTCCCACTCAACTCCATTGGCATTGAACTTTCGTTCAAAATCAATACCTTGATTCTTCCGGTGCCTTCCTTGCTTGTGTGCAATTTCCTTAAATTGCTTACTCCCAGCAAGGCTCTTGTAAACACCTTTCTCTATAATTCCCTTCAATAAGCTATTTTCTTGCTCAAGTGTAACTTGGCTAAGAGAATCATTAGTGGAATTAAGAGAACTACTAGAAGCAACAACATTGGATTTGACATGATTGTGATTGTTGTTACTACTAGAAGAAGAATCTTTCTTACTCTTGTTGCTAGATTTACCTTGTGGCATGTAAGTACATAAGAGTAAACGGTTGGAAATGTAAGAAGAACTTTTCTTGCGAAGATCATCATTGATTGCTTTTAAGAACCCATGCTCTTGCTCAAGGTTGAGCTTTTTAAAGTGTAACTTCTCACGAGTCTTTAAAAGCTCTCGATGATTTTACAAGTTAGTTTCATGAGCTAACTTAAGAGTGTTTAGTTCTTTAGTTAAATGCTCAATCTCCTTCTTATCATCATCATTCATTTTATCTTGATTAGCATGTTTAATAGCAACTTCATCATAGTTTTCATCACTAGAGATGTCAACAAGTAAATCATCATCACCTAGCAAATCATCTCCATCACTATTGAAATCAACATACTCAGGGTGTGATACCTTTAGGCCTTTGGCCATGAAGCATCTTCCAATTCCTTCATTTGGAGAGTCAAATATGTCATAGGAGTTGGTTGACACTAGTGCTAGACCGGCAACACCTTCATCTTGAGTATATTCGGAGTCAGAGTGATAACTTCTTTCAGAGTGATTGTCGGAGTCGGAGCCGGATACCCATTCACCGACTTGAGCTTGATGTCCTCGTTTTGTGTAGCTCCTTGATGACTTGTCCTTCCTTTCCGAATCCTTGCTTCTCTGTGATGTTCTTCATTCATAACGATCATCTCTACTCCTTCTCTCTCTTGGTGGTGATTTTTCTCTTCTACTTCTCCTTTTGGGTGAATCTTCTCTTCTTTTGTAGGGGGCCGTACACTCATCTCCACTCCTAATGTCTAAGTTGGTAGTCTTCGATGGTTAAATTTCATCCCACCAACACCGGTTTATTTTCGTCCTCCCTCCCACCTCCCATGAAAAAGAACCTACGAAAATTAACCAGTCCCCTCCCGCTGCACGCGATTCATCACCCCCCCCCGATGCGACTGCTCTCTCTCTCTATCTTCTCGCCATGGCGGCGCCGCTCCAATCTCCCGCTCCACCGCCGCCTCCCGCCTTCCCATACTCTCGCTAGCAGATCACCAAGGTTAGGCGATGGATCTCCATGGCGGCGGATCTCCACGCTCGTTGTCATCAAGGAAGGGGCTCTCGATTCAGTCTGCATTCATGCGGCTTGCGTGCCATGGCCGCCATGGCAATCCATGGCCGACAAGAGGGGACCCTTGGTGTCGGTGTCAAAACCGGCGGATCTCGGGTAGGGGGTCCCGAACTGTGCGTCTAGGTAGATGGTAACAGGAGGCAGGGGACACGATGTTTTACCCAGGTTCGGGCCCTCTTGATGGAGGTAAAACCCTACGTCCTGCTTGATTAATATTGATGATATGGGTAGTACAAGAGTAGATCTACCACGAGATCAGAGAGGCTAAACCCTAGAAGCTAGCCTATGGTATGATTGTTGTTCGTCCTACAGACTAAAACCCTCCGGTTTATATAGACACCGGAGAGGGCTAGGGTTACACAGAGTTGGTTACAATGGTAGGATATCTACATATCCGTATCGCCAAGCTTGCCTTCCACGCCAAGGAAAGTCCCTTCCGACATGGGACGAAGTCTTCGATCTTGTATCTTCATAGTCCAAGAGTCCGGCCGAAGGTATAGTCCGGCTATCCGGACACCCCCTAATCCAGGACTCCCTCAGTAGCCCCTGAACCAGGCTTCAATGACGACGAGTCTGGCGCGCAGATTGTCTTCAGCATTGCAAGGCGGGTTCCTCCTCCAAGTACTTCGTAGAAGATTCTAAACACAAAGGTAGTGTCCGGCTCTGCAAAATAAGTTTCCACATATTGCCATAGAGAGAATAATATTTACACAAATCTAATCTACTGACGTATTCCGTAGCGTGACATCACACCACGGCCAAGTCTTTATTCAAATCGTTTTACTATTCTACCTCAGCGCGTTTAGCAAGGCGGTTTCCTTGGCACGTCTTGTCAAAGCAGAGAGCGTGTCCCCTTATTCCGGGATTCTCATCAATACGGGCGTGGGTAACCCAACCGCACCATTGATTATGGCGCTTGGGAGATAAGCGAGTTTTACCAGGCTGGTGGGGACGCATAGTCGCGCCCACCCATATAAGGGGATAAGGATCCACCTTTTCGTCCACGCCTTCTTCCTCCTTTGCCTATCCATTTCCGCGCACTCGAGCTCCAGCGCCCAAGTCCACACACCCCACCTCAACCTTCTCCAGCCATGTCCGGAGCAGGAGGCAAGTGGATGGTCTCCTCCGTCACGGAGGGACACATCAAAAGACTGAGGAAGGCCGGATACTTGTCTAACGACATTGCGCACCGGCTTCCCGAAGAGGGCAGCTCATCCCCACCCCTACGCCCCATGAGAGGGTGGTGTTCCTCCCTCATTTCCTCCGCGGACTGGGCTTCCCTCTCCACCCATTTGTCCGGGGGCTCATGTTCTACTATGGCCTGGATTTCCACGATCTGGCCCCGAACTTTGTCCTCAACATCTCGGCGTTCATCGTCGTGTGCGAGGCTTTCTTCCGCATCTGCCCCCATTTCGGCCTATGGCTCAAGACTTTCAATGTCAAGGCGAAGGTGGTGCGCGGCACCCAGGCGGAGTGCGGAGGCGCCATGGTGGGCAAGATGCCCAACGTCCTATGGCTCAAGGGCTCCTTCGTGGAGTCCATAAAGGGATGGCAATCGGGGTGGTTTTACATCACCGAATTGCGTGACCCTGAATGGGTCGCAGCCCCCGAGTTTTGATCTGGACCCCCTATGCGTCTCGCCTCCTGGAAAGAGACGGGCCTGTCGTGGGGTAAAAAAGGAGAGCTGACCGGACTCCAAACATGCGTCCAAACCCCGGTGGACAAGAAGCTCAAACTCGTCAACGTAGTCCAGGTTATGCTCATCCGCCGGATCCTCCCGTGACAACAACGGGCCTTCAACCTGTGGGAGTTCGACCCGGTGCGGCACCGAACTCTAAGCAGGCTCTTTGACACGACGTACGAAGATGCCTGGAAGGTGCTTTTCAAGGGCGCCGAGGCCCCCGCATCCGCTACCGTGGATCGCGGATTCAGCACACAGCGTCACGCTCGCGCGGTAAGCTGTTTTTACCTTTTACAGAGTATTTAGTTTTTCATAGTTTGACTCCATGCGGGATCTAAGTTCTCTTACCTTTGACAGGATTGGCAGGAGACGTCCGGACAGATCAACTGTCCGGCTCCTTTGCCCGAAGGCCCAGGGGACGCTTGTTTGGCGAAGCTGTTGGTTCCGGCACCCTATGTGGTGCCGGGGAAGAAGGCCAAGAAGAAGGCCACGGGGACTCGAAAGAGTGGCCGGCGCCAGGAGGTGTCGGATTCATCATCCGATGACTCCAAGGTGCACTCCTCCCATGATGACGAGGAGGAGGAAGAAGAGACCTCTCCTCCTCTAGCGGGGGGAGGGAAGAAAAGGAAGGCCGCCCAACTGGGGAGGCCGAAGGGTCCAAGAAGGGGAAGACCCCTCCTCCGGACTACTCCACCAACACCGACGACGGCGAAGAGGAGTGGCCACATAGGGCCAAGCCCCTGGCGAGATCGTAAGTATCCGGATACCAGAGTGATTCATAGTATTCCCCCATTGCGCAGCTTTTCCTTACGTCGAACATGTTTGTGCAGTCCACCCAAAGACCGGCTTGACGTGTCGTCGAGCGGTTCCTTGGATTCATTGGATGTGAATTCGCTTCCGACAGCTACCTCCCCCCATCCTACGGACGTCACCAAGGCAGCGTCCCAACAGGTTTCGAGCCTGGAGGAGGTGGTCCTGGAGGCGCCGCAAGGTGACTTCCCGGACTCCAGGCATGAAGGGGATAGAACCCCCAAGGGTTCCAAGTCCGGCTTTGAGCCGGACACCGCGCCGGAACCTTCAACGGTTCCGGACTCCGGTAGGCAGCCTCCTTCCAAGAGGAGCAAGCCTACCGAGCCGGTGACCTCCGTCCAACCGGAGGCACCGGACAATTTGCTGGAGGTGCTTAACAGCGCCTCCATCGACGAGGAGCACCGCACTATTATGAGTGCAGTGATCCAGAAGGTTCAGTCCGCCAAGAGCGGACTGACTGAAGCCTGTGCCAGCCTTCTAACAGGCTTCGAGGTAAGTAAAGAATATGTAAAAATATTACCGCATAGATAGTAGCCCCTGATGCTCTGTTCGGCGTTTGGAAAGAAAAGCCGAATAGAGGATCTAATAACGTCCGCAGGAGTCTAACAAAAGTAAGTCAATATGCGATGCAGGCTTCACTGCTAGCATCCGCCGCACTGACTGCGGAGATGGGCACGGTGAAGCAGAACCTCGAGCGGTCCGAGAACGAGCTCGGCCATGCCAAGAGGCAACTCAAGGAGACGGAAGGTATGAAATACCTTATTGAAATATGTGAAAGGTGCAATTGCAAAAAGTGACAGGATTAACGCGGCTATTGTAGGGGGCACAACTGAGGTGGCAACCCTTAAGCAAGCGCTGTCGAAGGCCGAGAAGAGGGCGGCCACGGAGCGCACCGAGCGGGAGAAGAATGAGACGCAGGTTGGCGAGGTGCGGCAAGAGCTCCAGGCTCTCATGAAAAAACATGAGAGTTTGGAGCTTGACTTGAAGAAGCGAGAGTCCGAGCTCGCGGCGGCCATTGAAGATGCCAAGTCTGCCAAGGCCGAAGCCCAGAAGGCCCTCCAGGAGGTTGAGGCAATAAAAAAGATAGTGGCGGGTAAGGCATTCTTTATGCAAAGCAAGCACGTAAAAGTGAATTACTTGTTACTTACCCAAATTCGGAGCTCTCTAGGAGCATTCACAGACTTGCCCCGTAGTGTGTTGGATGCCGCCGCCTTCTACCGAGCCGAGGAGGGGAGCTCGACGGAGAAGGTGTTCTGGCCTTAGTATGCTGAGGCCGAACACCCGGTGCCCTTAAGCGACCAGCTGAAATAGCTGGTCGAGCTCCATAAGGTGGCCGAACAGGCCATGAAGGGCCTCATAGTCCGGCTGTGGCCTGGAGAGGCCATGCCTGGGAGCTACTTCGGGCTGGTGAGGCGGCTGGTGGAGGCCTGTCCAAGGCTCGAAGTCATCAAGCGCTCTGTATGCATCGAGGGTGCTCGTAGGGCGCTTGCCCGTGCGAAGGTGCACTGGGGCAAGCTGGATGCTGAGAAGCTTGTGAAGGACGGGCCACCGCCGGGCAAGGATCATCGCAAGCCTGAGATGTATTATGAGGGTGTTTTGAAGGGTGCCCGCCTTGTGGCGGATGAATGTTCCATGGATGTAATTTTTCAGTAAACTCGCTCGTTTTGTCCTGTGCGTTGAAAACTTGTTCATGTGCGATAAGCAATGCTTTTTGAATTTAAAATATTACCTTCTGTGCGGCCGTTTATCAAATTTGAGAGATGGCAAGTCGTCGGCTTCTGCCCCCATGGCATGAGTGCTGGGGTGTTCGGGATAAACATGAGCGCTCTTTTCCCATTCTTGGGTCCTTCGAGGGAGGCGCTCAACACAACGAACAAGGCAATCAGACTATAATGCTTGAACACTCTCACTTAGCAATAGAATTCTATAATTTTAAATTTCGGCGAAGCCCCTAGTGTTCGGAAGACCGAGTTCGGGGCGCTATCCACGCCTAGGCCGAACAAAGCCGACTCCTCGCTCTAAGCGGCATAAGTCTTTAGGGACTCGAAAACCTCTCGAACAGCGACCAACTGTCGCCTCATCATGACGGTTAGTTTTAGCTTTCTCTACTGAGGTGCTTAGCCCAGCTCAACTGGGGCACAATCGCAGCAGTTCTCCTAGTGCTACCTTAGCCGATATAACGGAACGTAAGGTACCAAAACATAGGAGCCGGGCAAACCCAACTATTGACCCAAGACATGATTTGGAGCCGATGCATATAATGCTATAAGTTCGGGGTGCCGCACTTGTGAAAGTGTTCGGACTTCTCACACCGTATTGTGGGGTGCTTAAGCCCCTGGCGTATTGGCCGTACCAAAGTGTACTGGTGCAACATGTCATTAATGAACATATATTCGTAAAAAAAGTAATGCAATAATAGACGTAAGCTATGCATTGTTTGTTTAAAAAAGCTGCGATCAAAGCAGAACGATACAAATACTGTAATAAGCAAAAGATGGGACTATTTAACATGTCCTTTCCAGGGGCAAGCTGCGGAATGTTATGTGAAACAGGTATATTGCTCGTTATAGAGACCACCTTAGAGTTCCATAGTGCGGCGTAGTTTTCTGCTTCCCTGATTGTATCGTTTGTGCGGCAATTATACTGCCGGACAAGCCTTCCGAAGAATGGAGTCCTTAAAATAAGAGAAAATTAAGAAATCGGCAGCCCCTAGTGCGGTTTAAGCCGCGCTTCGGGCGTGTCGTGATGGTGCCCCTCCCCTTTTGCCCATGGTATTTCCAGAGCGTAGTTATGTACGCGCAACACTGGTTTCGCAAGTTCGTGAGGGCTGGGGTTGGGGCCGCATTGCTACACTTGCTCGGAACGTGCCCGGCGGTCTTGTTGTAGGTTACTCTGGGCGTGCTTGACGGTGTCCAGACGTTTAATGGCCGGACTAGAGAATTGCCTTGAGAGGCTGCTTTATACTTCCGCTACGATAGCTGCCGTATACTCCTCCATTCGGAGAGAGCATTCGGTGTTTCCATTGACCGTGATGACTCCTCGAGGGCCTGGCATCTTGAGCTTGAGGTATGCGTAGTGCGGCACCACATTGAACTTGGCAAATGCGGTTCGCTCGAGCAGTGTGTGATAGCCACTGCAGAACGGGACTATGTCGAAGATTAACTCCTCGCTTCGGAAATTATCCGGAGATCCAAAGACCACTTCAAGTGTAATTGAGCCTGTACAGTTGGCCTCTACACCTGGTATGACGCCTTTAAAGGTCGTTTTAGTGGGTTTAATCCTTGAGGGATCGATGCCCATTTTCCGCACTATATCCTGGTAAAGCAGGTTCAGGATGCTGCCGCCGTCCATAAGGACTCTAGTGAGGTGAAATCCGTCAATAATTGGGTCTAGAACCAATATGGAGAATCCACCATGACGGGTGCTAGTGGGGTGGTCCCTTCGATCAAAACTGATCGGGCAGGAAGACCATGGGTTGAACTTTGGGGCGACTGGCTCCATCGCGTATACGTCCCTTAGCGCATGCTTCTACTCCCTCTTGGGGACGTGGGTTGCGTATATCATGTTCACTGTCCGCACTTGTGGGGGAAAACCTTTCTGTCCACTGTTGTTCGGCGGCCAGGGCTCCTCCTCGTCATCGCTATGCAGCCCCTTATCTCTGTTTTCGGCATTTAACTTGCCCACCTGCTTGAACACCCAACAATCCTTGTTGGTGTGATTGGCTGGTTTTTCGGGGGTGCCATGTATCTGACATGAGCGGTCGAGTATTCGGTCCAAACTGGACGGGCCCGGAGTATTTCTTTTGAATGGCTTTTTCTGCTGACCGGGTTTAGAGCCTCTGAATCCGGCATTAACTGACGTATCCTCAGCATTGTCGCCGTTAATGCAGCGCTTTTGCTTGTTGCGACGCGACCTGCCACTGCTGTCCTTGGTATCCGAATTACCAGGGCTCCTGGTCATGTTATTGCTGCGAGCTAGCCAGCTGTCTTCCCCCGAGCAAAAGCGGGTCATAAGTGTCGTGAGGGCTGCCATAGATTTCGGCTTCAAGTGTAATGGATGTTATGCTTGAAGGCTGCTAGGGCCTCTGCGTCCGGACAGTCGATGATTTGATTTTTCTTGGTTAGGAACCGTGTCTAGAATTGTCTGGCCGATTCCTCTGGCTGCTGAATTATGTGGCTAAGGTCATCGGCGTCTGGTGGTCGCACATAAGTGCCCTGGAAATTGTCGAGGAATGCGGTTTCCAGGTCCTCCCAACAACCAATTAATTCTGCTGGCAAGCTGTTAAGCCAATGCCGAGCTGATTCTTTAAGCTTGAGTGGGAGGTATTTGATGGCGTGCAGGTCATCACCACGGGCGATGTGGATATGAAGGAGATACTCCTCGATCCATACCGCGGGATCTGTTGTGCCATCATATGATTCGACGTTCACGGGTTTGAAACCCTCAGGGATTTGATGATCCATTACTTCATCTGTGAAGCATAGTGGGTGTGCGGCACCTCTGTATTGGGCTATATCACGACGCAACTCAAATGAGCTTTGTCTACTGTGTTCGGCCCGGCCGAATTGACTGTATCCGGAGTGACGATTACCATCTCGTGCCATGGGGCGCCCACGTGATCCGTAGATCGATCTTGTTTGCCTTGCCTTGTCCTCCAACATATCTCGCAGGTCTGGCGCATTTTCCCATGCCTTGGTATTTTTTTAGCGGCGTCGGGGTGCGGCTTAAGTGGAGGGCCGAGAGGCTTCTCTGTCGCGGCCACGGGGTGGCCGATCGGCCGCATCATGCGCTGGTGATGTAGGTTTAGGTGCTTCCTCCTCTAGTCGGGGTAGCAACCTGCGCTTTGGGTAGCTCTTGGAGGGGCGTTCGAGTTCATACTCTTCGGCCGCAAGGACTTCAGTCCATCTGTCGGCTAGCAAATCTTGATCAGCTCTAAGCTATTGCTGTTTTTTCTTGAGGCCGCTCGCCGTGGCCATAAGCCTGCGTTTGAAACGCTCTTGTTCGACGGAATCCTCCGGCATGACAAATTCATCGTCGTTGAGGCTTGCCTCGTCTTCGGAGGGAGGCATATAATTATCGTCCTCAACCTCTCTGTCTGCCGCTCTCTCATGAGGGCTGGCTTCTCCATCCTCCTGTGCTGAATCTTGCTGGAGGTGGTTGTCTTCGGCACTGTCCAGGGTGTTATTATCTCCCGTGCCAGAATCACCGTTTTTGCTTTGGCGGGATTTAGAGCGGCGCCGCTGACGCTGGCGCTTAGGCTGCTTCTTGGAGGGGTCATCCTCCACTGTTCCATCGTCATTGCCTTCTTTTGGGGTGTCCACCATGTATATATCATACGACGTGGTGGCTTTCCAGTGCCCTATAGGCGCTGGTTCTTGATCGTCTCCTGCATCGGCGTCCATACCGTCGATGTCTTCAGAGTCGAAGTCGAGCATGTCGGTTAAATCATCGACAGTGGCTATGAAGTGGGTGGTGGGTGGGCTTTGAATTTCTTCATCATCCGCATCCCAACCTTGGTGACCATAGCTCGGCCAGGGATCTCCTAAAAAGAGAGACTTTAGTGAATTCAGAATATCGCCGAAGGGCGAGTGCTGAAAGATGTCCGCGGCGGCGAACTCCGTGATCGGCGCCCAATCGGGTTCGATCGGTAGGGGCACGGAGGGCTCGGAGTCTGGAGAGGAGTCCGGCTCCTTGGAGTCACGGGCTTCGTAGAGAATAGGGCTGGTGTTTGGCTCGATCGCCGTAGAGATTGCAGCCCTCGAGGCGGTGTCCAACCATCCATCCTCGATTGGCGCAGTTGGCTCCGAATTAAGGGTCAGAGCTGATGCGGGTGCGGCCTCCAGGGCACTGTTTGGCGGCAGAGCTAGATCATGCCCATCATGACAGTGCGGCACGCTCGGCTGCGGCTTGAATCCGTCGAAGATCAAGTCTCCGCGGAGGTTCACTGTGTAGTTTAAACTTCCAAATCTGACCTGACGGCCAGGGGCGGAGCTTTCGATCTGCTCCAGATGGCCAAGCGAATTGGCCTGCAGTGCAAAGCCGCCGAATACGAAGATCTGTCTGGGGAGAAAGGTCTCACCTTGGATCGCATCGCTGTGAATGATCGGAGAAGCCATCGGGCCTAAAAGTAACGACATAGAGGAACTCTCAATGAAAGCACCAATGTCGGTGTCAAAACCGGCGGATCTCGGGTAGGGGGTCCCGAACTGTGCATCTAGGCGGATGGTAACAGGAGGCAGGGGACACGATGTTTTACCCAGGTTCGGGCCTTCTTGATGGAGGTAAAACCCTACGTCCTGCTTGATTAATATTGATGATATGGGTAGTACAAGAGTAGATCTACCACGAGATTAGAGAGGCTAAACTCTAGAAGCTAGCCTATGGTAATGATTGTTGTTCGTCCTACGGACTAAAACCCTCCGGTTTATATAGACACCGGAGAGGGCTAGGGTTACACAGAGTCGGTTACAATGGTAGGAGATCTACATATCCGTATCGCCAAGCTTACCTTCCACGCCAAGGAAAGTCCATTCCGGACACGGGACGAAGTCTTCGATCTTGTATCTTCATAGTCTAGGAGTCCGGCCGAAGGTATAGTCCGGCTATCCGGACACCCCCTAATCCAGGACTCCCTCACTTGGCCTCCATCACCCACCCCGGGCCGGTTTCTACAGTAAGGGCTATGGGGCTGGGCAGGTTAGGCGGATGGATAGTGGGAGCTCCACAACCTGAAGGAGTGGGTGGTGTGGAGCTGCGGGAGGCCGCCAAGGCCCTCGCCGTGCGCCGCACCGCCGTCAGGACGTACGCTTTGTGGTGGCGCTGGACAGGGACGTCCGCCACCCTTCCTCAAGCCCACCATGGTCCGCATCCCCTCTGTTAGAATAAATCCGAGACATACCGTTGATCATCCGAGGACCAAGCAATCACACGAGCACGACACCGAGATTTGTTAACGAGGTTCACCATCATGGCTACATCCCCGGGGCATGACTACGGGCGCTCCTCCCCATGACACCGTCACAATACCGCACCCCGGCCGCCCGGGCGCCGGCACACGCCGCCGGCTCCCCCGCGTGCCCGTGCTATTATGTTGGCATAGGTTACATTGTGTGTCTAACCCCGCTATATATGAGAGGCCTTGGTCAACTCCTGTCCATCAACCGGCACTGATAGACCCAGTCACCAACTTGAATCCGGTACTCGTCAACACTGCTTCAGCACCCTTGCACACTTTGTCTGATCACATGTATGACCACCAGTGCCTTGGTCTGTCGCTATGTCCTGTGCTTACCGCACGCCTCGCCACTATCACCGCGTCGAACCTCTACTGTCCTGGTCGAGTCTCCCGGGTAGCTAGCCCCCACTGTCTCAACTCCCACTGCAGAGAACCATCGATCAACACCGACCGATGTCGAGTATCACGCCTCCATCAGACCACTAGGCCCCAGTCCGATCCACGTGTCTCTCGCTATCCCGCTGAAATAGGCTTCGACTCTCCATGCATTTACGCCGTAGCCTCTCCATCAGCACAGAGTGTAGTCCTCCATCAGACTCCAGCTCCACCTTCAACATGACTCTATGTAGCTGTCCATGCTACTCTGCGCCCTATCGACTTCAAGCTCTCTCATGTGTACACCGCCTTGAATCAACCTTGCGCCATAGTCTTGTTAAAGCCGCACAAGCCCTCAGACCTGCACCACGTGTTTCCACACCCCAGAAGTCGGCCACCATCAGCATCACGCTCCTGTGTCGTCGTCGCTGAAATCACCGCCATCTTCTGCTTTGACCAACATCCATGTCAGTCCATCAGACAATCCAGTCCGACCCAGCCAAAATTATCCGACTGCAACCATGCTCCACCCCGCGTCGTGTCCGCCCGCACATCTATGCATTGCCTTTGACGCCCTGTGTATGCATGATCCTGCCACGACACGCTCCAGACTCCTCCGAGCCTTATACGCTTGTCGTCATCCTTGAAACTTGTCCCAGATTCCTTGACAACTCCACGATTACTCTGGTCTTGTAATGGTAGAGTATCCAATCAATGTGCAAATTTGAACACGCTCACGTCCGCTCCACCTTGCTTCACATAGCCACACCATGGATATACATAGCATGCATAGTTTTCCGCATGTACACGTACCAACATGCACCCACCACGCCCTTGCATTGCATGACATCCTGTTTCCGAAACATCAGTCTCACAGAGCCATGTGTGTACGTCTCTCTACACCTCGTTCTTGGACATGCTCCAATTCCTTTTTTTCACAACAAATCTCACGTGCATCCATGCCCTTCCAACCTGCTCACGTCCGAGCCACGACAACCTTGGACCGCCTTCCACTCGATTACGCAACCCGCCTTGGAGCCGCCTGTCCTGGGCCGCATCCGTACGAGCAGGGTGTGCAAGCCTGCTACGCGATCCCGCGTCGACTGCCAACACCTGTGTTGCACGCCGCCGCATCCGATCGATCCGGTACTGGAGTCCAGCTGCTGCACATCATCCCGATCTCGTCGAGAACCTGCGCGATCCCGTCGCCGCCGTATGCTCGGTCGCCTGTTGCACGGCTGCTCCTTCCGATTGCTTCTTGTACTTGCCGACTTCTGCTGCTTCGGAAAAAAATCCATCGATCGTCCCGGCTTTCATGTCGACCAACGAAATTGATCCCGATCGCCTGACACCGTCGATCGAACTAGTTTCTTACGCAACCTTCGGCCTCACCTCTAGATCAGCCACCGGAACCTCATCGAACCTTGCTCATGATACCACTTGTTAGAATAAATTCGAGACATACCGTTGATCATCCGAGGACCAAGCAATCACACAAGCACGACACCGAGATTTGTTAACGAGGTTCACCATCATGTCTACATCCCCGGGGCATGACTACGGGCACTCCTCCCCATGACACCGTCACAATACCGCATCCCGGCCGCCCGGGCGCCGGCACACGCCGCCGGCTCCCCCGCCTGCCCGTGCTATTATGTTGGCATAGGTTACATCGTGTGTCTAACCCCGCTATATATGAGAGGCCTTGGGTACAAGTGTCCTATTAGGACACAACTCCTACCCTGTCTACACACAGTACGACTCCAAGTCCAACTGTAACCTAACTTGTACAATAATATTCGACACAACTCTAACACCCTCCCCACCCCACCTACTCGGTTCTCTCTTTTCCCAATCTCCCTTTCTGGTTATATTATTTTCTCCCGGGCTAATTTCAGAAAAGTATATCTTAATTTGGAGCAAAATCGTGGGCTATTTGGAGGCTTGTACTTATTTGGTCGGACAAGCTATATGGATTTGCGGTGAGCTAATTGAATTTCTAGATGTTGTCGAAGGAGTAAATCTTCATACATTTTTTGTGTCCACTAGAAGAAGTAGTAAATGCCATCTGTATTAATCTTGCCATAGGATTTTCATTCTAAAGAACATGTGTGGCAGGGGGTTCTTCTCGGCTGCCTCGAGGCTCGGGCACAACACTACTTTCATGGACTTTCCCCTCCTGCCCTTTGAGTTGTACTGTATATTGTTTACTACTGCTCTTGGAGTAGTATTTTAGTGGCAAGAAGCTATGAGCTGGAAAAATAATGACATATGTGTATAGATATCAGATTAATAATGGTCTCCTTCTGTACTAATTTTTTGCAACACTTCTCTGGAGCATTGGGTTCAGTGTTCGTGGCTATCACATTATGAATCTTTATGAGACGCGATAGTTTGTTGTTAAATTTTCAGCCTTTTCTATTTCAGATATATATATATATATATATAGGATAACGCTATTTTAATCTTAGAATTAGAATAATTATTTGGATCATAGCAGCCCTATATAGACCAGACGGGATGTTTCCTCACCTCCTAACCGACGCCTCAATCCTGCGCGGCGACCCAAACCCACCCCGCCGGTGCCGGCAACCAACCCCTCTGTCCGCCCCCGCGCAGGCCTCAACATCAACCTCTCCTCCCACCCACCAGTGCGCCCCTCCACCAACCTTGAACACCGCCTCCCGGAGCAGGACTCCCCCCGAGCGCCTCCGCCGCCCGATGCAGGTCGCCCCCAAGCACCGCCACGGACGGGTCCGGCCGAAGACGGTCAGATCCACCACCACGCATTCCAGGCGAGATCCCCCGGTCGCTTCTCTATCTCTGGGTCAGGTCCCAGCCCAGCTTGCGCCCCTCCCATCCTTGTCGTCCGGCAACCAACTCGATGTAGCTGCCACGTCCCGCACTCCTGCCCCGTCGCATTTGCCTGGGTGCGCCATGGCTTCGTGCTCTCCGGCGGGAGACACTTTTGGTACTCGTCCGTATCCTGCTCCTCAACTTCGCCGATGCCGCTAGCCAACACTGCATCCAGCCTCCGGCCACGCAGCCGTCGGCGGCTCCTTTTTGTTGCAGCCGCTCGCGCTCCTCCGTGGAGGCCTTTCATGGTCGCCACCCTGCACACCTTGGCTTCCCTGAGCAACTTCCCACGTCGCTGCAAGATGGCCATATGTTCGCCATCCCTGGAGCATTACTTCTTGTGGCGCCTCTTACTGACCTTCCTCGGCGTCTCTCATCGACCTTCCGGACGACTCTCATCGACCTTCCCCATCGACAAGGTACAAAAGGTTTGGAAGGTCTCCTCCATCATGTGCTACAGGAGAACCAGGTCAGCGCACAAAAAAAGCAGCGACAGTGGTCTTCTCAGGCGCTAATAGGAACCTCTCTCTCAGCTACTGATGGACACCATACTGTAAATTGACGCAAAAGAACAAGTTCTGATTATGTGCTATGTACACGTTCGCTGGAATTTGTTTCTTCCATTTTAGTATAGATTCTTCCCTGTGTGTAAAGTTCTTTGGGATATTTGTTTCCAAGATATGGGAGAATAATCCTGAGTGGGAAGGTCATCAATTTGGGAAATTATTCTGAGTGGTAAATTCAAGTTCTATATGAATTGCAACCTATTGGTTACAGAGTTCGTATGTTTTGCATATGTACTGCAAAAAGAAACTCCTCCGTCCTATCCCCTATTGCAGCCCCACCGCTCGCTGCTGACGCCTCCAGGATTGAGGTTGTCTCGCTGCCTCCGGGATCGAGGTCGACAAGGTAACTCATCTTCCTTCTCCCTCTCTCTCTCTCAATATTTTGCAGACCACCATTTTCTTCAGTAATTTGTAAGGCTGCAATCCAACATGTTGATCTTCTCCAGTCCAATGTGTTGTTTCTTCAGTCAGATGAGGTTGCTCTGGTGATTTGTTTGTGTTCTAGAGGGAAGTAATTAACTTTGGTTTCCAGTTCTGAAACTGGAGTAGTACCTACTGTATAGTTGAGAAAAAATATTGTTGCATTGTACTAATCAAAAAACAGTATAGAGCTCTGTTGTAGTTAATTGGTACTCCCTCCGTCCGAAAAAGCTTGTCCCAAGTTTGTTCTTCAAATGGATGTATCTAGCATCAAGTTAGTGCTAGATACATCCATTTGAGGCACAAACTTTCTCGGATGAAGGGAGTACATGATGTTTCATGCTGCTAGCTACGTACAGTAGTATGTACAACTTCTCAAAGTCGGGCACTGGAAAATGTATTCTATTCTTTTGTTTGTAGTACTTGTGATGTGGCCTCTAAATTATATAAGCTGCTGATCAACTCCATGTACGACTGAACTGCAACAGTGATGGTGAGTTTCATTTATGTCTAAGTCATGATAAAACACTTTGAATTGATGCTTGGATATACTCACTTCATTGCATTCCTATATGTAGCTTTATTAATTCACTAGCTAGCCACCACCGCCTACTTCCTGGTGCGACGCCAGCCCCGCCCACTCCGGCGCGAGGCCGCCGCCCCCACCTCTTCCTGGCATGCCGTCGCCCCCCTGTACCTGACGCGCCCCCACTGCCGCCAGCCCGCACCCCGCCGCCCAACACCTTCCCATCGCGCGCCTCCCAATGTCGGGGAGCCGCCACCCACAGGTTCTGTAGATGCTGACCTGCCACTGCAACTTGCTGCTCACTCGTCCTCGCACATGTGTCAGCAACGCAAGTGGGTCGCTGCAGTCCACATCCTTCTACAACAGCAGGATGACTCCTTCACGATGCATCTCACACTCATGGAGGCGGTGCTGTCTCCGGCGAGCTCCTCCATCCCTGAGTGCGACGCGTCCACAAGTGCGTCCTCCTCACGTTCCCTTCCTCATCCTTGTGTATGCCTATTTCGATGTGGAAAATTCCATCAACTAGTTCGTATCTTACGGTTGTGCAGGTTGAAAACAAGTTAAAAAAAAGCATGAAGATTGGTGTGTTTTGATTGGGATCAACCCATAAAAAGGAGCAACATCAAAATAGAGGAATAAATCCCCCAAGTCTAGTGTTGTTTTGGGAGGTAGATTGTAGTGTTATGAACTTTGTTTCTAGACAAAATTCTGCTGTTGTTCTCCTATGGTCCGTCTTTGATTCGAGATGTGTAAGCATTTCTTCTGATACATCTTTCATTCCCGTGTGCTAGTTAGTACTAAACTTTCCTACATGTTGATGCATCCCGTGTGCACATCTTCAACCTCCTTCATGTGTGTTCTGTGTGTAGAAAAGTGCTCAATGAAATTTATGTTCCGAGAAGTTCATATATTATTGTGTGGAAAGGTAGTTGAAAGAGAGAAGTTCATCCTAGCTACTAGTGCCGTTCAATGTGTATATTGAAAGAAGGGGAAAACAACATGTGAGCATCAGTGTGTGGGTGTTGTTCTATTGTGTGTGTGTGTGTGTGTGTGTGTGTTTACTAAAGAATAAAATTAAAGAAGTTCAAATAAAAATAAAAGGAGTAGCTTGATGTTTAAGGAAAACTCAAATTATTTCCATTTCTAAAAAAATGTTTAAGACTAAGAAGTTCAATTTGAAATAACATAGGATTTCGAAGAATATAAAAACTCATATTTGTTGCAAGAAGTTCACGTGCACCCCCATGCACGGTTCAGAAGTTATATTGTGAGACGTTCTACCTCCAATTACATGTTTTAAAAATAGCAAAAAATGATGTCCGATCTTCAATTGCATGTAATTCAACGTATGCACTAAAATGTGACTGAAGTTCATAATGAAAACAACAAGAAGTTCAAGTACTGCAAGGAATGCATTTCAGGTGAGAATAAAAGTATAGAAAAATAAAAGCTTAAAAGGTTTGTTGAAAGAAGTTCAAGTGCTCTGTCCGAAGAAGTTCAAAAATTCTTGCGAGAGAGGTTCACATTGTATTTCCATGTTCAATTTTTTCCATATAAAAATTGAATACAATTCTTTACTCAAATATAAAAAAGGTGAAGTTCAAATTGATATAATAGAGAAGTTCGTAGGTTATTAAAACCTAGTATTTACCTCTTCAAAAAATAAAAAACACAACGCCATTTTTTGCACTTTTAAAAACAACTCATAAACGAAAAAATGGTTGCTAGAAGTTCAAGTGCTCGGCGAGGAAAAGTTCAAAAACTTCTTGTGAGAGAGGTTCAATGTGTAGTTAGATGTCCAAAAATACATAAAAAATATGTTGTTTTTTGTGTTTTAAAATAATTCTCTCAAACCAGAGAGAAGTTCAAAGTGATAACGACCAGAAGTTCACGTACTACATGGTGTGTATTTCATATAAGGAAAAACAATAAAGTGAAACAAAGTGAAGTTCAAACATACATGCCCCAGAAGTTCAACTACTTCACGCAGTGCAAAAAACAGCACGTAAAAAACAGAGTGAGGTTCAAGCAGACATGCCTGAGAAGTTCAACTACTTCACGCAGTGTGTTTCCATTCGCAATGAAGGCAGAAATCATGATCTCGTCATTTTTCTAATTTACTTCCAAACGAAAGGAATATCATTTGTGTAAGTTCAAGTCCTCGGTCGGAGAAAGTTAAAAAAATATTATAAGAGAAGTTTGTACAAAAAGAATATCATTTATGTAACACTGACGAAATGGATGAGAAAATAACAAACAAAAATACGTCATAGAAGTTCAATGTGAAAACAGCAGGAAGTTCGACTACTATAATGAATGAATTTGAGTTGAAAAACTTTTAAAACCGTCGCGAGTGTGAAAAAATGATTAACACGGGAAAGTTGCATGTTTACATCAGCTTCCACCGGTATATTACTTGCTCAATTTCGGTGAGTGGATGGAGAGCTACGGGCAAAAAAGCACGTAAAAAACAGAGTGGAGTTCAAGTAGACATGCCGAGAAGTTCAGGTTCTTCACGCGGTGCATTTTCGAAGAATCTGTTTCGTGATAAAGTCAGAACGAATGATCTCGTCATTTTCGAAATTACTTGAAAACAGCTAGCAATCATAGAAAACCATCAACATAATTTTTTTTTGCATTTTCCTTAGCTTTTCAACGGTATATTATTTGCCCCATTCCGATAAAGTTTGTAGAAATTATGGCGAAAATATGTTTTTAGCCATTTTCAAAATTGACTTAAAATAGTAACGAATTAGGAGAAACAATATATACCAGAAAGTTTCGCATTTCCTCAAGCTTTCCAACGCCATATCATTTGCTGCATTCGAACATGCGGTTAAAAAAATAGATCAAAAATACGAACTCGATGGAACTTGTACCTTTTTAAATTACTCTTAAACCGTTCAAAACTAGAAACAACTTTCTACATGAAAAAGTAGCGCATTTTCATAAGCTTTCCAACGCCATATCATTTGCCTCAATTGGATTAGCCATTTAGAAATGATATCGAAAATACGAACTCGGCTGTTCGGTTTGTGAAATTTTACGATTTTCCAAATTACTCTTTAACCGTAGGGAATTAGAGAAAACTTTCAACATGCGGAAGGAGCGGTTTTGCAGCAGCTTTCCAACGACATATTACTTGCCTCATTTCGATAAACGGTTTAGAAATGCGATCGAAAATACGATTCATGTCTTTTGTATGAAGAAAAAACGGTTTTCAAAACTGCTCTTAAACCGCTTACATTTTGCCAAAAATTTAACTTGGGTCATGATACTGGTGTCCATAGCTTTGCAACGGTATATCGCAAGCCCCATTTGAGCAATGTTGGTGGAAGTTCAACCTAGCACTGGGAGAAGTTCAGGTCGAACAAATCAGGTAGTAAAATTGCAAAAAAAAACGCAATTTCATCACGACCCGAGAGCAAAATTCATCAACGAGCAAGATTCCTATTTAAAACCGATATTTAGTTGCTAAAGAACGTTTCTAGATTACACTAACATCATATAGAACACGACTAACCAGAATAATTCGTGGGGAATGCCACGGTTGCGAAGATAGCCCGAAGGTCGGGTTCATATAGAGGGAAGTTCATGCGCGTTACTCAGGCAGTTCAGGTTGTGATCAGAATATTATTCTAATCCCGTGATCAGAATATATATTACAATCTTCAATGGGCAGCTCCAGGTTAGATCTGGAGTGAGGTGATAGGGGCAGCAAGCAACAATAGGGAACCAAAAGGATCTCTTGTATGAAGATTCGCGGGTTTTGTTCAGGTCCTGCAAATTTCGGAATCAGGTAATTGAAATATTTAATTTCGTGCAGAAAGGTCATAAGCATGAGTGACATTGTTAAGTAAGTAGATAATCAGTTTTTTGCCTTTGAGCTGGGCTACACTCAGTAAAAGAGCCTTCTATTTAAAAAAATGTGTTACACATGTTCCAGTATATTCCTTTGTTTGGAATAGAGAAAAGAGCTTTATGCTGAGAATCTACTTGTTTTAGAAGAAACTTCTGTTCATAACTACTTTTTTGCGGGATGTTAGCAACTATTTTGAAATAAAAGGTGTTCTAATAAAATAACTCCTCTCAAGATTATATGAAGGACGGACTGCCATTCTAGAACATATGGTATGTTGCTAATTGACAGTGCTTTCAAAAGTAACTCTTATTTAGGACATTAACTGTCAAGGTGACTCATCATTTAGTGGGAACCAACTATTTTACACCTTATCAAAGAATTGATTTGGGTAGATTGCAAGTGCATAAGTGTTTGTAAATTTTGCCGTTTGTATAGTTGAATAAGAAAATCTATCAACTTAGGATTGGTTTTGCTTGCAGGAATTGGCAATAGCCTATTACAGTAATGCTTCCTCTACCCGTCATTCACTTGACCTGGAGAGAGGTTTGCATCCAGCTTTAATTTCTGAGAGGTTTATTAATGAAGGTCCAAACATATTAGCATATCTGGATGAGACGTCACTACGAAATAATACTAAGGCATAACATCAAATTTTCTTCATGTTATATATTCTGATATATATTCCTAGAGAATATTTGTGTTTTACACTTTTACTTGGCATTAGTTTGGAGAAATACTGTAAAATTGAAATGATGCTTCTTTTAGTCATTCTAACTACTGCATTGAATTCTAGAAAAAATGTGTCACAGAAATATTAGCTTAGGTTGAGGAGATGAAATTTTATTTTGTCCCCTGTTACACTTCAACTTGTAAGTTTTGACTAGATTGTAGCATTGGTAAAGAAGTCCCAGGGTCGTTGTGCAAAGCTATTTATAGTGAATAATGCAGCCCAACTTGCAGCTTCAGTAACTGGTGGTATTATTACTAAATGTGTTTTGTGCAGGTTTCCTGCTCTCCTATTTGTGATCTATGGGATTTGCATGCAGTTGGCTGTATATATGTGATACGTGGCACCACCTAGCAAGCTGCGATGGAGACACACTAGAGGCAGCCATGACATCCTAGCGACGGTTGCCTCAGGCGGAGATCCATTTTGGTTGACTCTCGTCTTTAGGGTGTGAAGCTCCCCCTCAATGGGTGCACCAAGTTCTCCCCTGATTGCGACGAGTTGTGCTCTCCCGCGATGTGGCTTGTTTCCCTGGATCCTGGTCGTTCCTCTGCCAGGAATAACAGCCCAACATGTGCATCCATGGTAAACGTTCTCTGTACAGTCACTGCATCGTCGAACTCTTCGCAAGTCTCCAAGCAGAGCTGGCCTGGAGGTCCTTCGACCACGACCCAAGACCAGCGCATTTTGACAACAGCGCAACCACCCAACGACTGCGGCGACTACAGCATGTGGATTATTAGTTGACCACTACTACAACCATGCAGCTTTGTTATTTTTAGATGGCCTCTCTTGCCAATTTCAGTGCCAATCGAGCCTCAAACGGTACTACAAAATTCAGAAAGAAGTGAATTCTTTCTGGTGAGTGCAAAATTCAGAAAGTGAATGCTTGTTGGCGACAACAAAATTCTGAACAAAACAACTATTTAATTTCTTTTGGAGAATGATATTGTCGAAGTTCATGTGGGTTTGTAATTTGAGAGGTTCCCTGCGTGTTCACACTGCATTTTGGGTTACAAGTCTCATATAGTGTTGGCAAACTTTTACACCTGATGCATACATACTACTTCTTGTGCTAAGCAGCTAATAGTGTTGATGGTTCCCTTGTTGCCTATTATACCATTCACTTTCAAAGAATTTTTGTCCGAATGATAGCGTCATCACTGTCTAATGGTTAGAGAAAACGGCGCGGCAAAGCGCGCGTACACTTCTAGTTGGAGTAGTGTCCGGGTCTTCTACAATTGTAGCAATTTCGTTGACGACTCGAAGATCTTTTGTCATTGTAGGACCTTGACTTGGAACTTCTTTCATTGCTTCTATTCTTATAGAACATGTTGAAGTTCTTCACCATTAGGATCAATTCTTCATTGAAGGCTTGTTTCTCACTTGATGATGTAGGAGCATCACATGAGGCTTTGTAAGCACCACTTGACTTGTTGTGAAGCTCTTCCTTATCCTTGAGTAACATCTCATGAGCAACAATTCTTCCAATGACTTCCGTTGGCTTGAGATCTTTCTAATTGGGCATCATTTGGATCAATGTGCACACGGTATCATATTTTCCATCCAAGGCTCTTAGGATCTTCTTGATGATGAATCTATCGGTCATCTCTTCACTTCCTAAGCTGGCAATCTCATTTGTGATGAGAGAAAGCCTAGAGTATATTTCGGTGACACCTTCACCATCCTTCATTTTGAACTTGTCAAGTTAACTTTGAAGCACATCCAATTTGGATTCCTTGACGGAGTCGGTATCCTCGTGCATATCAATTAAAGTATCCCAAATTTCCTTTGCATTCTCAAGACGGCTGATTTTGTTAAATTCTTTGGCGCACAATCCGTTGAAGAGGATATCGCAAGCTTGAGCATTGTACGGCAGCATCTTCAACTCTTCTGCGCTAGCCTCATGGTTCGGTTCTCTCCCATCAAAGAATTCACCTTGCAAGCCAATACACACAATAGCCCAAACGGCAGGGTTATGTCCAAGAATATGCATTTTCATCTTATGCTTCCAACTAGCAAAATTAGTACCATCAAAGTGAGGACCTCTACGGTGGTAATTTCCCTCGCTAGACGCCACACTCTCCTAGGTTGAGAAACCAAGGCTATGATCACCAAAGCTATGGAAATCAATGCAAATAGAGACCCAGGCTCTGATACCACTTGTAGGATCGAAAGTACGTCTAGAGGGGGGTGATTAGACTACTTGACCAAATAAAAATCTAGCCTTTTCCCAATTTTAAGTCTTGGCAGATTTTAGCAACTTAGCACAAGTCAAGCAATCAACCTACACATGCAAGTCTAAGAGTATAGCAATGGAATGTAAAATACTTGCATATGAAGGTAAAGGGAGGAGTTTGGAGGGAGCAAACGCAATGTAGACACGGAGATTTTTGGCGTGGTTCCGATAGGTGGTGCTATCGTACATCCATGTTGATGGAGACTTCAACCCACAAAGGGTAAGGGTTGCGTGAGTCCATGGTGGGCTCCACCCATGAAGGGTCCACAAAGAAGCAACCTTGTCTATCCCACCATGGCCATCACCCACGAAGGACTTGCCTCACTAGGGTAGATCTTCACAAAGTAGGCGATCTCCTTGCCCATACAAACTCCTTTGTTTAATTCCACAATCTTGTTGGAGGCTCCCAAGTGACACCTAACCAATCTAGGAGACACCACTCTCCAAAAGTTAATAGATGGTGTGTTGATGATGAACTCCTTGCTCTTGTGCTTCAAATGATAGTCTCCCCAACACTCAACTCCCTCTCTCTCACAGATTTAGATTTGGTGGAAAGATGATTTTAGTGGAAAGCAACTTGGAGAAGGCTAGAGATCAAGATTCATATGGTTGGAATGGAATATCTTGGTGTCAACACATGAGTAGGTGGTTCTCTCACAGAAAATGTATGTTGAAAGTGTAGGCATGTTCTGATGGCTCTCTCCACTAATGAAGAGTGGGTGGAGGGGTATATATAGCCTTCACACAAAATCTAACCGTTATACACAATTCACCAAACTCGGGTGGACCGAATCAGAAAACTCGATCAGACCGATTTAGTTCAAAATGTGAATGTTAGGCTTTTCGGTGGGACCGACATGTCAACTCGGTGGGACCGATTCCATTAGGATTAGGGCATAACGTAATCTTGGTGAGACCGATTACACAAACTCGGTAGGACTGACTTTGGTAATAAGCTAACCAGAGAGTTGGTCAGGCAAACTCGGTGGGATCGATTTGCTCATTTCGGTGAGACTGAAACGTTACAAAAGGGAAACAGAGAGTTTGCATTGCAAACTCGGTGGGACCGATCGCTCATCTCGGTTGGGCCAAAACATTACGAAGGGAAACAAAGAGTTTGCAATCCCATCTCGGTGAGACCGAGATCCCTAGGTGAGAACGAAGTGACTAGGGTTTCTGGCAGTGGCTATGTCAAGTGAACTCGGTGGCGCCGGATAGAGCATTTCGGTGGGGCCGAGTTTGACTTTTGGTTTGGGACATATGTGGATATGAGAAAGTGGTTGAGGGTTTTTGGAGCATATCACTAAACATTTTGAGCAAGTAAGCCATTAAGCAACACCTCATCCCCTTTTAATAGTATTGGCTTTTCCTATGGACTCAATGTGGTCTTGGATCACCAGAATAAAAATGTAGAGTCTTGAGCTTGAGCCAATGTGTGTCCTTGGCATTTTGAGGGGTCCACATTCCTAATCCATGCCATGCCAATCATTGAACTTTCTGAAATGATCATCTTGAAATAGTATTAGTTCAATGAGCTATATGTTGTTAGTAATTACCAAAACCACCCAGGGATAGTTGCACTTTCACTACCATCATCTTTCAACTTAGCTTTCCCTAGGAATGCATTATAATTCAAAGGAACAATAGCACGGGCCATTTATCTACAACAACATAGACATGCAAAATACTATCAGGTACTAAGTTCATGATAAATTAAAGTTCAGTTAATCATATTACTTAAGAACTCCCACTTAGATAGACATCCCTCTAGTCATCTAAATGATCATGTGATCCATATCAACTAAACCATGTCCGATCATCACGTGAGATGGAGAAGTTTTCAATGGTGAACATCACTATGTTGATCATATCTACTATATGATTCACGCTCGACCTTTCGGTCTCAGTGTTCCGAGGCCATAACTGCATATGCTAGGCTCGTCAAGTTTAACCTGAGTATTCTGCTTGTGCAAAACTTGCTTGCACCCGTTGTATGTGAACGTAGAGCTTATCACACCTGATCATCACGTGGTGTCTCGGCACGATGAACTGTAGCAATGGTGCATACTCAGGGAGAACACTTATACCTTTAAATTTAGTGAGAGATCATCTTATAATGCTACCGCCGTACTAAGAAAAATAAGATGCATAAAGGATAAACATCACATGCAATTAATATAAGTGATACGATATGGCCATCATCATCTTGTGCCTTTGATCTCCATCTCCAAAGCACCGTCATGATCACCATCATCACCGGCTTGACACCTTGATCTCCATCGTAGCATCGTTGTCATCTCGCCAACTATTGCTTCTACGACTATCACTACCGCTTAGTGATAAAGTAAAGCAATTACATGGCGATTGCATTTCATACAATAAAGCGACAACCATGTGACTCCTGCCAGTTGCCGGTAACTTTTACAAAACATGATCATCTCATACAACAATTTATATCATCACGTCTTAACCATATCACATCACAACATGCCCTGCAAAAACAAGTTAGACATCCTCTACTTTGTTGTTGCAAGTTTTACGTGGATGCTACGGGCTTCTAGTAAGAACCGTTCTTACCTACGCATCAAAAACCACAACAATTTTTCGTCAAGTGTAATGTTTTAACCTTCAACGAGGACCAGGCGTAGTCAAACTCGATTCAACTAAAGCTGGAGAAACAGACACCCACTAGCCACCTGTGTGCGAAGCACGGTGGTAGAACCAGTCTCATGCACGCGGTCATGTAATGTCGGTCTGGGCCGCTTCATCCAACAATACCACCGAATCAAAGTATGGCATGCTGGTAAGCAGTATGACTATATCGCCCACAACTCTTTGTGTTCTACTCGTGCATATAACATCTACGCATAGACCTGGCTCTGATGCCACTGTTGGGGAACGCAGTATTTCAAAAAAATTACCTACGATCACGCAAGATCTATCTAGGAGATGCATAGCAATGAGAGGGGAGAGTGTTTCTACGTACCCTCGTAGACCGAAAGTGGAAGCATTTAGTAACGCGGTTGATGTAGTCAAACGTCTTCGCGATCCAACCGATCAAGTACCGAACGCACGGCACCTCCGTGATCTGAACACGTTCAGCTCAGTGATGTCCCTCGAACTCTTGATCTAGTTGAGGCCAAGGGAGAGTTTCGTCAGCACGACGGCGTGGTGACGGTGATGATGAAGTTACCGACGTAGGGCTTCGTCTAAGCACTACGACGATATGACCGAGGTGTGAAACTGTGGAGGGGGGCACCGCACACGGCTAAAAGATCAACTTGTGTGTCTATGGGGTGCCCCCTCCCACGTATATAAAGGGGGGAGGGAGGAGGATGCCGGCCAAGGGTGGCGCGCCCAAGGGGAGGAGTCCTACTCCAAGTAGGATTCTGCCCCCCCCCCCCCTTTCCTACTTCCACAAGGAGAAGGGGAAGGAGTAGGAGAAGAGAAGGAAAGGGGGGTGGCCCCCTAGCCCTAGTCCAATTCAGTTTGGGCTAGGGGGGCGCGCGCCACTCCTTGGACTGCCTCCTCTCTTCCACCATTAGGCCCATGAGGCCCAATAACTTCCCAGGGGGGGTTCCGGTAACCCCAGGTACTCCGAAATTCATCTGAAACGACCTGAACCATTCCGGTGTCCGAATGTAACCAATAACCAATAGAGGAACCTGGATGCTCATATTAGTTCCTACATATTCTACGAAGATCTTTATCAGTCAAACCACATAACAACATACGTTGTTCCCTTTGCCATCGGTATGTTTACTTGCCCGAGATTCAATCGTCGGTATCATTATACCTAGTTCAATCTCGTTACCGGCAAGTCTCTTTACTCGTTCCATAATGCATCATCCTGTAACTAACTCATTAGTCACATTGCTTGCAAGGCTTATATTGATGCGCATTACCGAGAGGGCCCAAAGATACCTGTCCGAAAATCAGAGTGACAAATCCTAATCTCGATCTATGCCAACTCAACAAACACCATTGGAGACACCTTTAGAGCATCTTTATAATCACCCAGTTACATTGTGACGTTTGATAGCACACTAAGTGTTCCTCCGGTATTCGGAAGTTGCATAATCTCATAGTCATAGGAACATGCATAAGTCATGAAGAAAGCAATAACAATAAACTAAACAATCATAGTGCTAAGCTAACAGATGGGTCTTGTCTATCACATCATTCTCTAATGATGTGACCCCGTTCATCAAATGACAACACATGTCTATGGCTAGGAAACTTAACCATCTTTGATTAACGAGCTAGTCAAGTAGAGGGATACTAGGGACACTCTGTTTGTCTATGTATTCACACATGTACTAAGTTTCTAGTTAATACAATTCTAGCATGAATAATAATCATTTATCATGATATAACGAAATATAAATAACAACTTTATTATTGCCTCTAGGGCATATTTCCTTTAGCTTCGCCTAAGCACTATGAGAATATGACCGAGGGTGTAATATGTGGAGGGAGGCGCCGCACACTACTAAAAGATGTTGTTGTGTGTTCTAGGCGCCTCCCCCCTCATATATATAGGTGGGAGGGAGAGGGAGCACCCAAGGGGGCGCCCCAAGTTGGCCGAATCCTACTTGGGGTTCCTTCCCAATTTGGCCCCCCTTTCCTTTTTCATCGGAGGGGAAAGGAAAGAGGAGGGAGAGGGAAGGAAGGGGGAGGCCGAATCCCTCCCCTTCCTTCTCTCTCCCCCTTTCCTTTCTCCTCTGGTGCTGCCCATATGGGGGGCACAACAACCCCTGTTGGCTGCTGCATTTCCCCTCTTGGCCCATTAGGCCCATATCTTTGCCGGGGGGATGCCCGAAACCCCTTCCGGTGACCCGATATGTACCCAGTACCCTCCGGAACACTTCCGGTGTACGAATACTATCGTCATATATATCAATATTTATATCTCGACCATTTTGAAACTCCTCTCCATGTCTGTGATCTCATCCGGGACTCCGAACAACATTCGGTCACCAAATCGCATAACTCATATAATACAAAATCGTCATCTGGGTATTTGATACTGGTTCTGTTGCTAACATTTGCAACTCAAAACAGGGGCTACGGGTTAAGCGAAGATTGGCTAAGGACGAGGTGATGATGCGCGTGGGACATGGTTCCAAAGTCGATGTGATCGCGGTCGACACACTACCTCTACATCTACCTTCAGGATTAGTATTAGACCTAAATAATTGTTATTTGGTGCCAGCGTTGAGCATGAAAATTATATCTGGATCTTGTTTGATGCGAGATGGTTATTCATTTAAATCAGAGAATAATGGTTGTTCTATTTATATGAGTAATATCTTTTATGGTCATGCACCCTTGAAGAGTGGTCTATTTTTGCTAAATCTCGATAGTGGTGATACACATATTCATAATATTGAAGCCAAAAGATGCAGAGTTGATAATGATAGTGCAACTTATTTGTGGCACTGCCGTTTAGGTCATATCGGAGTAAAGCGCATGAAGAAACTCCATACTGATGGACTTTTGGAACCACTTGATTATGAATCACTTGGTACTTGCGAACCGTGCCTCATGGGCAAGATGACTAAAACGCCATTCTCCGAAACTATGGAGAGAGCAACAGATTTGTTGGAGATCATACATACAGATGTATGTGGTCCAATGAATGTTGAGGCTCGTGGCGGATGTCGTTATTTTCTCACCTTCACAGATGATTTAAGCAGATATGGGTATATCTACTAAATGAAACATAAGTCTGAAACATTTGAAAAGTTCAAAGAATTTCAGAGTGAAGTTGAAAATCATCGTAACAAGAAAATAAAGTATCTACGATCTGATCGTGGAGGAGAATATTTGAGTTATGAGTTTGCTCTTCATTTGAAACAATGCGGAATAGTTTCGCAGCTCACGCCACCCGGAACACCATAGCGTAATGGTGTGTCCGAACATCGTAATCGTACTTTACTAGATATGGTGCGATCTATGATGTCTCTTACTGATTTGCCGCTATCGTTTCGGGGATATGCTTTAAAGACGGCCGCATTCACCTTAAATAGGGCACCATCGAAATCTGTTGAGACGACGCCTTATGAACTATGGTTTGGTAAGAAACCAAAGTTGTCGTTTCGGAAAGTTTGGGGCTGCGATGCTTATGTGAAAAAGCTTCAACCTGATAAGCTCGAACCCAAATCGGAGAAATGTGTCTTCATAGGATACCCAAAGGAGACTGTTGGGCACACCTTCTATCACAGATCCGAAGGCAAGACTTTTGTTTCTAGATTCGGAGTTTTTCTAGAGAAAGAGTTTCTCTCGAAAGAAGTGAGTGGGAGGAAAGTAGAACTTGATGAGGTAACTGTACCTGCTCCCTTATTTGAAAGTGGTTCATCATAGAAAACGGTTTCTGCGACACCTACACCAATTAGTGAGGAAGTTAATGATGATGATCATGAAACTTTATATCAAGTTGTAACTGAACCTCGTATGTAAATCAGAGTAAGATTCACATGAGAGTGGTACGGTAATCCTATTCTGGAAGTTATGTTACTAGACCATGACGAACCTACGAACTATGAAGAAGCGATGGTGAGCCCAGATTCCGCAAAATGGCTTGAGGCCATGAAATCTGAGATGGGATCCATGTGTCAGAACAAAGTGTGGACTTTGGTTGACTTGCCCGTTGATCGGCAAGCAATTGAGAATAAATGGATCTTCAAGAAGAAGACTGACGCTGACGGTAATGTTACTGTCTATAAAGCTCGACTTGTTCCAAAAGGTTTTCGACAAGTTCAAGGGATTGACTACGATGAGACCTTCTCACCCGTAGCGATGCTTAAGTCTGTCCGAATCATGTTAGCAATTACCGCATTTTATGATTATGAAATTTGGCAAATGGATGTCAAAACTGCATTCCTGAATGAATTTCTAGAAGAAGAGTTGTATATGATGCAACCAGAAGGTTTTGTCGATCCAAAGGGAGATAACAAAGTGTGCAAGATCCAGCGATCCATTTATGGACTGGTGCAAGCCTCTCGGAGTTGGAATAAACGCTTTGATAGTGTGATCAAAGCATTTGGTTGTATATAGAATTTTGGAGAAGCATGTATTTACAAGAAAGTGAGTGGGAGCTCTGTAGCATTTCTGATAAGTATATGTGAATGACATATTGTTGATCGGAGATAATGTAGAATTATTCTGCAAAGCATAAAGGAATGTATGAAAGGAGTTTTTTCAAAGAAAGACCTCGGTGAAGCTGCTTACATATTGAGCATCAAGATCTATAGAGATAGATCAAGACGCTTGATAAGTTTTTCAATAAGTACATACCTTGACAAGATTTTGAAGTAGTTCAAAATGGAACAGTCAAAGAAGGAGTTCTTGCCTGTGTTACAAGGTGTGAAGTTGAGTAAGACTCAGAACCCGACCACGACAGAAGAGAGAGAGAGAATGAAAGTCATTCCCTATGCCTCAGCCATAGATTCTATAAAGTATGACATGTTGTGTACCAGACCTATTGTATACCCTGCATTGAGTTTGGCAAGGGAGTACAATAGTGATCTAGGAGTAGATCACTGGACATTGGTCAAAATTATCCTTAGTGGAATAAGGATATGTTTCTCGATTATGGAGGTGACAAAAGGTTCGTCGTAAAGGGTTACGTCAATGCAAGTTTTGACACTGATCCAGATGACTCAAAGTCTCAATCTGGATACATATTGAAAGTGGGAGCAATTAGCTAGAGTAGCTCCGTGCAGAGCATTGTTGACATAGAAATTTGCAAAATACTTACGGATCTGAATGTGGCAGATCCGTTGACTAAACTTCTCTCACAAACAAAACATGATCACACCTTAGTACTCTTTGGGTGTTAATCACATAGGTATGTGAACTAGATTATTGACTCTAGTAAACCCTTTGGGTGTTGGTCACATGTCGATGTGAACTATGGGTGTTAATCACATGGTGATGTGAACTATTGGTATTAAATCACATGGCGATGTGAACTAGATTATTGACTCTAGTGCAAGTGGGAGACTGAAGGAAATATGCCCAAGAGGCAATAATAAAGTTATTATTTATTTCCTTACATCATGATAAATGTTTATTATTCATGCTAGAATTGTATTAATCGGAAACATAATACATGTGTGAATACATAGACAAACAGAGTGTCACTAGTATGCCTCTACTTGACTAGCTCGTTGATCAAAGATGGTTATGTTTCCTAACCATAGACATGAGTTGTCATTTGATTAACGGGATCACATCATTAGGAGAATGATGTGATTGAATTGACCCATTACGTTAGCTTAGCACTTGATCGTTTAGTTTGTTGCTATTGCTTTCTCATGACTTATACATGTTCCTATGACTATGAGATTATGCAACTCCCGTTTACCGGAGGAACACTTTGTGTGCTACCAAACGTAACAACATAACTCGGTGATTATAAAGGTGCTCTATAGGTGTCTCTGAAGGTACTTGTTGGCTTGGCGTATTTCGAGATTAGGATTTGTCACTCCTATTGTCGGAGAGGTATCTTTGGGCCCACTCGGTAATGCGCATCACTATAAGCCTTGCAAGCATTGCAACTAATGAGTTAGTTGCGGGATGATGTGTTACGGAACGAGTAAAGAGACTTGCCGGTAACGAGATTGAACTAGGTATTGAGATACCGACGATCGAATCTCGGGCAAGTAACATACCCATGACAAAGGGAACAATGTATGCTGTTATGTAGTTTGACCGATAAAGATCTTAGTAGAATATGTAGGAGCCAATATGAGCATCCAGGTTCCGCTATTGGTTATTGACCGGAGACGTGTCTCGGTCATGTCTACATAGTTCTCGAACCTGTAGGGTCCGCACGCTTAAAGTTCGATGAGAGTTATATTATGAGTTTATGTGTTTTGATGTACTGAAGGAGTTCGGAGTCCCGGATGAGATTGGGGACATGACGAGGAGTCTCGAAATGGTCGAGACGTAAAGATCGATATATTGGACGACTATATTCGGACATCGGAAAGGTTCCGAGTGATTCGGGTATTTTCGGGAGTACCGGGGAGTTATGGGAATTCGTATTGGGCCTTAATGGGCCATACGGGAAAGGAGAGAGAGGCCTCAAAGGGTGGCCACACCCCTCCCCATGGGCTATTCCGAATTGGACTAGGGAGGGGGGGGAGCGCCCCCTTCCTTCCTTCTCCTTTTCCCTTCCCTTTCCTTCCCTCCTACTCCTACTACTTGGAAGGGCTCCTAGTTCTACTAGGAAAAGGGGAATCCTACTCCCGGTGGGAGTAGGACTCCCCTAGGGCGCGCCATAGAGAGAGCCGGCCCTCCCCTCCTCCACTCCTTTATATACGGGGGCAGGGGGCACCTCAAAGACACAACAATTGATCTCTTGATCTCTTAGCCGTGTGCGGTGCCCCCCTCCACCATAATCCACCTCGATCATATCGTAGCGGTGCTTAGGCGAAGCCCTGCGTCGGTAGAACATCATCATCGTCACCACGCCGTCGTGCTGACGAAAATCTCCCTCAACACTCGGCTAGATCGGAGTTCGAGGGACGTCATCGGGCTGAACGTGGGCTGAACTCGGAGGTGCCGTCCGTTCGGTACTTGATCGGTCGGATCATGAAGACATACGACTACATCACCCGCATTGTGCTAACGCTTTCGTGAACGGTCTACGAGGGTACATAGACAATACTCTCCCCTCTCGTTGCTATGCATCACCATGATCCTGCGTGTGCGTAGGAATATTTTTGAAATTACTACGTTCCCCAACAGTGGCATCCGAGCCAGGTTTTATGCGTAGATGTCATATGCACGAGTAGAACACAAGTGAGTTGTGGGCGATATAAGTCATACTGCTTACCAGCATGTCATACTTTGGTTCGGCGGTATTGTTGGATGAAGCGGCCCGGACCGACATTATGCGTACGCTTACGCGAGACTGGTTCTACCGATGTGCTTTGCACACAGGTGGCTGGCAGGTGTCAGTTTCTCCAACTTTAGTTGAACCGAGTGTGGCTATGCCCGGTCCTTGCGGAGGTTAAAACAACTCCAACTTGACAAACTATCATTGTGGTTTTGATGCATAGGTAAGAACGGTTCTTGCTAAGCCCATAGCAGCCATGTAAAATTTGCAACAACAAAGTAGAGGACGTCTAACTTGTTTTTTCAGGGAATGTTGTGATGTGATATGGTCAAGACATGATGCTAAATTTTATTGTATGAGATGATCATGTTTTGTAACCGAGTTATCGGCAACTGGCAGCAGCCATATGGTTGTCGCTTTATTGTATGCAATGCAATCGCCCTGTAATGCTTTACTTTATCACTAAGCGGTAGCGATAGTCGTGGAAGCATAAGATTGGTGAGACGACAATGATGCTATGATGGAGATCAAGGTGTCGCGCCGGTGACGATGGTGATCATGAAGGTGCTTCGGAGATGGAGATCACAAGCACAAGATAATGATGGCCATATCATATCACTTATATTGATTGCATGTGATGTTTATCTTTTATGCATCTTATCTTGCTTTGATTGACGGTAGCATTATAAGATGATCCCTCACTAAATTATCAAAGTATAAGTGTTCTCCCTGAGTATGCACCGTTGCGAAAGTTCTTCGTGCTGAGACACCACGTGATTATCGGGTGTGATAGGCTCTACGTTAAAATACAACGGGTGCAAAACAGTTGCACACGCGGAATACTCAGGTCAAACTTGACGAGCCTAGCATATAACAGATATGGCCTCGGAACACGGAGACCGAAAGGTCGAGCGTGAATCATATAGTAGATATGATCAACATAGTGATGTTCACCGTTGATACTAGTCCATCTCACATGATGATCGAACATGGTTTAGTTGATATGGATCACGTGATCACTTAGAGGATTAGAGGGATGTCTATCTAAGTGGGAGTTCTTAAATAATATGATTAAATTGAACTTAAATTTATCATGAACTTAGTACCTGATAGTATCTTGCTTGTCTATGTTGATTGTAGATAGATGGCCCGTGCTGTTGTTCCGTTGAATTTTAATGTGTTCCTTGAGAAAGCAAAGTTGAAAGATGATGGTAGCAATTACACGGACTGGGTCCATAACTTGAGGATTATCCTCATTGCTGCACAGAAGAATTATGTCCTGGAAACACCGCTAAGTGCCAAACCTGCTGCAGGAGCAACACCAGATGTTATGAACGTCTGGCAGAGCAAAGCTGATGACTACTCGATAGTTCAGTGTGCCATGCTTAACGTCTTAGAACCGGGTCTTCAACGACGTTTTGAACGTCATGGTGCATATGAGATGTTCCAGGAGTTGAAGTTAATATTTCAAGCAAATTCCCGGATTGAGAGATATGAAGTCTCCAATAAGTTCTATAGCTACAAGATGGAGGAGAATAGTTCTGTCAGTGAACATATACTCAAAATGTCTGGGTATCATAATCACTTGACTCAACTGGGAGTTAATCTTCCTGTTGATAGTGTCATTGACAGAGTTCTTCAATCACTGCCACCAAGCTACAAAAGCTTCGTGATGAACTATAATATGCAAGGGATGAATAAGACTATTCCTGAGCTCTTCGCAATGCTAAAAGCCGCGGAGGTACAAATCAAGAAGGAGCATCAAGTGTTGATGGTCAATAAGACCACCAGTTTCAAGAAAAAGGGCAAAGGGAAGAAGAAGGGGAACTTCAAGAAGAACAGCAAACAAGTTGTTGCTGAGGAGAAGAAACCCAAGTCTGGACCTAAGCCTGAGACTGAGTGCTTCTACTGCAAGCAGACTGGTCACTGGAAGCAGAACTGCACCAAGTATTTGGCGGATAAGAAGGATGGCAAAGTGAACAAATGTATATGTGATATACATGTTATTGATGTGTACCTTACTAATGCTCGCAGTAGCACCTGGGTATTTGATACTGGTTCTGTTGCTAACATTTGCAACTCGAAACAGGGGCTATGGATTAAGCGAAGATTGGCTAAGGACGAGGTGACGATGCGCGTGGGAAATGGTTCCAAAGTCGATGTGATAGCGGTTGCCACGCTACCTCTACATCTACCTTCGGGATTAGTATTAGACCTAAATAATTGTTATTTGGTGCCAGCGTTGAGCATGAACATTATATCTGGATCTTGTTTGATGTGAGACGGTTATTCATTTAAATCAGAGAATAATGGTTGTTCTATTTATATGAGTAATATCTTTTATGGTCATGCACCCTTGAAGAGTGGTCTATTTTTGCTAAATCTCGATAGTGGTGATACACATATTCATAATATTGAAGCCAAAAGATGCAGAGTTGATAATGATAGTGCAACTTATTTGTGGTGCTGCCGTTTAGGTCATATCGGAGTAAAGCCCATGAAGAAACTCCATACTGATGGACTTTTGGAACCACTTGATTATGAATCACTTGGTACTTGCGAACCGTGCCTCATGGGCAAGATGACTAAAACGCCGTTCTCCGGAACTATGAAGAGAGCAACAGATTTGTTGGAGATCATACATACAGATGTATGTGGTCCAATGAATGTTCAGGCTCGTGGTGGATATCATTATTTTCTCACCTTCACAGATGATTTAAGCAGATATGGGTATATCTACTTAATGAAACATAAGTCTGAAACATTTGAAAAGTTCAAAGAATTTCAGAGTGAAGTTGAAAATCATCATAACAATAAAATAAAGTATCTACGATCTGATCATGGAGGAGAATATTTGATTATGAGTTTGGTCTTCATTTGAAACAATGCGGAATAGTTTCGCAACTCACGCCACCCGGAACACCATAGCGTAATGGTGTGTCCGAACGTCGTAATCGTACTTTACTAGATATGGTGCGATCTATGATGTCTCTTACTGATTTACCGCTATCGTTTTGGGGATATGCTTTAAAGACGGTCGCATTCACCTTAAATAGGGCAGCATCGAAATCCGTTGAGACGACGCCTTATGAACTATGGTTTGGTAAGAAATCAAAGTTGTCGTTTCTAAAAGTTTGGGGCTGCGATGCTTATGTGAAAAAGCTTCAACCTGATAAGATCGAACCCAAATCAGAGAGATCTGTCTTCATAGGATACCCAAAGGAGACTGTTGGGTACACCTTCTATCATAGATCCGAAGGCAACACTTTTGTTTCTAAATTCGGAGTTTTTCTAGAGAATGAGTTTCTCTCGAAAGAAGTGAGTGGGAGGAAAGTAGAACTTGATGAGGTAAATGTACCTGCTCCCTTATTGGAAAGTGGTTCATCACAGAAAATGGTTTCTGCGACACCTACACCAATTAGTGAGGAAGTTAATGATGATGATCATGAAACTTTAGATCAAGTTGTTACTGAACCTCGTAGGTCAACCAGAGTGAGGGAGTCCTAGATTAGGGGGTGTTCGGATAGCCGGACTATACCTTCAGCCGGACTCCTGGACTATGAAGATACGAGATTGAAGACTTCGTCCCATGTACGGAAGGGACTTTCCTTGGCGTGGAAGGCAAGCTTGGAGATATGGATATGTAGATCTCCTACCATTGTAACCGACTTTGTGTAACCCTAACCCTCTCCGGTGTCTATATAAACTGGAGGGTTTTAGTCCGTAGGACAACATACACAACAACAATCATACCATAGGCTAGCTTCTAGGGTTTAGCCTCTCCAATCTCGTGGTAGATCTACTCTTGTACTACCCATATCATCAATATTAATCAAGCAGGATGTAGGGTTTTACCTTCATCGAGAGGGCCCGAACCTGGGTAAAACTTCGTGTCCCTTGCCTCCTGTTACCATCCGGCCTAGACGCACAGTTCGGGGCCCCCTGGCCGAGATCCGCCGGTTTTGACACCGACATTGGTGCTTTCATTGAGAGTTCCTCTGTGTCGTCGCCGTCAGGCTTGATGGCTCCTACGATCATCAATGGCGATGCAGTCCAGGGTGAGACCTTCCTCCCCGGACAGATCTTCATCTTCGGCAGCTTTGCACTGCGGGCCAATTCACTTGGCCATCTGGAGCAGATCGAAAGCTATGCCCCTGGCCGTCAGGTCAGATTTGGAAGCTTAAACTACATGGCTGACATCTGCGGGGACTTGATCTTCGACGGATTCGAGCCACTGCCGAGCGCCCCGCACTGTCACGACGAGCATTATCTAGCTCTACCGCCGAACAGTGCCCTGGAGGTTGCACCCGCATCGGCTTCGACCCTTAATTCGGAGCCAACTGCGCCGATCGAGGATGGGTGGTTGGACGCCGCCTCGGGGGCTGCGATCCCAACGGCGATCGAGCCGAACACCAACCCCGCACTCTGCGAGACTCGTGACTCCAAGGAGCCAGACTCCGAACCCTCCGCACCACTGCCGATCGAATCCGATTGGGCGCCGATCATGGAGTTTACTGCCGCGGACATCTTTCAGCACTCGCCTTTCGGTGATATTCTGAAGACACTGAAGTCTCTCTCTTTATCAGGATAGCCCTGGCCGGACTATGGTCAGCAAGGTTGGGATTCGGACGATGAAGAAATTCAAAACCCACCTACCACCCACTTTGTAGCCACTGTCGACGACTTAACCGTCATGCTCGACTTCGACTCCGAAGACATCGACGGTACGGACGCCGATGAAGGAGACGATGAAGAACCAGTGCCTATCAGGCCCTGGAAAGCCACCTCGTCATATGACATATACATGGTGGACACCCCAAAAGAAGGAGATGGCGATGGAACAGCGAAGGATGACCCCTCCAAGAAACAGCATAAGCGCCGGCGTCAGCGGCGCCGCTCAAAATCCCGCCAAATCAAATACGGTGATTCCAACACGGGAGATAATAATACTCCGGAAAGTGCCGAAGAAAACCCCCTTCAGCAAGATTTAGCACAGGAGGATGGAGAAACCAGCCCTCATGAGAGAGCGGCAGACAGAGAGGTCGAGGACGATAATTATATGCCTCCCTCCGAAGACGAGGCAAGCCTCGACAACAACGAATTCGTCATGCCAGAGGATCCCGTAGAGCAAGAGCGTTTTCAACGTAGGCCTATGGCCACGGCAAGAAGCCTCAAGAAAAAACAGCAACAGCTTAGAGCTGATCAAGATTTGCTAGTCGACAGATGGACTGAAGTCCTTGCGGTCGAAGAGCATAAACTCGAACGCCCCCCCAAGAGCTACCCAAAGCGCAGGTTGCTACCCCGATTAGAGGAGGAAGCACTTGATGCGGCCGACCGACCACCTCGTGGCCGCGACAGAGAGGCCTCTCGGCCCTCCACTCAAGCCGCACCCCGTACCAAGGCACGGGAATATGCGCCAGACTTACGAGATATGTTGGAGGACAAAGCAAGGCAAACAAGATCGATCTATGGATCGCGTGGGCGCCCCACGGCTCGAGACGGTAACCGTCACGCCGGCCACAAATTCGGCAGGGCCGAACACAGTAGACAAAGCTCATTGGAGCTACGTCATGATATAGCCCAGTACAGAGGCGCCGCACACCCACTATGCTTCACAGACGAAATAATGGATCATCAAATCCCCAAGGGTTTCAAACCCGTAAACATCGAATCATATGATGGCACAACAGATCCTGCGGTATGGATCGAGGATTATCTCCTTCATATCCACATGGCCCGCGGAGATGATTTCCACGCCATCAAATACCTCCCACTCAAGCTTAAAGGACCAGCTCGGCATTGGCTTAACAGCTTGCCAACATGATCAATCAGTTGTTGGGAGGACCTGGAAGCCGCATTCCTCGACAATTTCCAGGGCACTTATGTGCGACCCCCAGACGCCGATGACCTAAGTCACGTAATTCAGCAGCCAAAGGAATCGGCCAGGCAATTCTGGACACGGTTCCTAACAAAGAAAAATCAAATAGTCGACTATCCAGACGCTGAGGCCCTAGCAGCCTTCAAGCACAATATCCATGATGATTGGCTTGCCCGGCACCTTGGACAGGAAAAGCCAAAATCTATGGCAGCACTCACGACACTCATGACCCGCTTTTGCGCGGGAGAAGACAGCTGGCTTGCTCGTAGCAACAATATGACCAAGAACCCTGGTAATTCGGATACCAGGGACAGTAGTGGCACGTCGCGTCGCAACAAGCAAAAGCGCCGCATTAACGGCGACAATGCTGAGGATACGGCAGTTAATGCCGGATTCAGAGGCTCTAAATCCGGTCAGCAGAAAAAGCCATTCAAAAGGAAACCTAGGGGCCCATCCAGTTTGGACCGTATACTCAATCGCTTGTGCCAGATACATGGCACCCCCGAAAAGCCGGCCAATCACACCAACAGGGATTGTTGGGTATTCAAGCAGGCATGCAAGTTAAATACCGAAAATGAAGACAAGGGGCTGCATAGCGATGACGACGAGGAGCCCCGGCCGCCGAACAACAATGGACAGAAGGGTTTTCCCCCACACGTGCGGACGGTGAACATGATATACGCAACCCACGTCCCCAAAAGGGAGCGGAAGCGTGCCTTAAGGGACGTATACGCGATAGAGCCAGTCGCCCCAAAGTTCAACCCATGGTCCTCCTGCCCGATCACCTTTGATCGAAGGGACCATCCCACTAGCATCCGTCATGGAGGATTCGCCGCATTGGTTCTAGACCCAATTATTGACGGATTTCATCTCACTAGAGTTCTTATGGACGGCGGCAGTAGCCTGAACCTGCTTTACTAGGATACAGTGCGAAAAATGGGCATAGATCCCTCGAGGATTAAGCCCACCAAAACGACCTTTAAAGGCGTAATACCAGGTGTAGAGGCCAACTGTGCAGGCTCAGTCACACTTGAAGTGGTCTTCGGATCTCCGGATAATTTCCGAAGCGAGGAGTTAATCTTCTACATAGTCCCATTCCCCAGTGGCTATCACGCACTTCTCGGGCAAACCGCATTCGCCAAGTTCAATGCGGTACCGCACTACGCATACCTTAAGCTCAAGATGCCAGGCCCTCGAGGAGTAATTACGGTCAATGGAAACACCGAACGCTCCCTCCGAACGGAGGAGCACACGGCGGCCCTTGCAGCGGAAGTACAAAGTAGCCTCTCCAGACAGTTCTCCAGTCCGGCCATTAAATGACCGGACACCGTCAAGCGCGCCCGGAGTAACCTACAACAAGACCGCCTGACACGATCCGAGCAGGCATAGCAATGCGGCCCCAACCCCAGCCCTCGCAAAAATGCGACACAAGTACTTCGCGTACATAACTACGCTCTAGAAATACCATGGGTACAGGGGGAGGGCCACCATCACGGCACGCCAAAAACACGGCTTAAACCGCACCAGGGGCTGCCGATTTTTTAATTTTCTCTTACTTTCAGGACTCCACTCTTCGGAAGGCCTGTTCGGTAGTTCAATTCCCGCACAAACGATGCAAGAACCAGGGAAGCAGACAAGCCACGCCGCATTACGGAACTCCCAGGTGATCTCTATCACGAGCAGTATACCTATTTCGCATACTATTCCGCAGCTTGCCCCTGGAGCGGACATGTTACATAGTTCAACCTTTTGCTTATCGCATTATTTGTATCGTTCTGCTTTGATCGCAGCCCTCTTTAATAAATAGTGCATAGCTTTTGTCTATTTTTGCATTACTCTTTTATATATATATATATATATATATGTGTGTGTATATATATATATATATATGTTCCTTAATGACATATTGCACCCGTACACTTTGGTATGGCCTAAATACGCCAGGGGCTTTAGTACCCCTCAATATGGTGTGAGAAGTCCGAACACTTTAACAAGTGCGGCACCCCGAACTTATAGCATTATATGCATCGGCTCCGAATCATGTCTTCGGTCAATAGTTGGGTTTGCCCAGCTCCTATGTTTTGGTGCCTTACGTTCTGCTATATCGGCTAAGGTAGCACTAGGAGAACCACTGCGATTGTGCCCCAGTTGAGTTGGGTCCAGCACCTCAGTGGAGAAAGCTAAAACTGATTGTCATGATGAAGCGAGAGTTGGTCGCTGTTCGAGAGGTTTTTCGAGTCCCTAACGACTTATGCCGCTTAGAGCGAGGAGCCGGCTCTGTCCGGCCAAGGCGTGGATAGCGCCCCAAACTCGGTCTTCCGAATACCAGGGCTTCGCCGAAATTTAAAATTATAGAATTCTATGGCTAAGTGAGAGTGTTCACGCATTATAGTCCGATTGCCTTGTTCGTTGGGCTGAGCGCCTCCCTCGAAGGACCCAAACATGGGAAAAAGAGCGCTCAGGTTTATCCCCGAACACCCCAGCACTAGCGGCACGGGGGCAGAAGCCGACGACTTGCCATCTCTCAGAATTGATAAACAGCCACACAGAAGGTAATATTTTAAATTCCAACAGCATTGCTTAGCGCATATGAACAAGTTTTCAGCGCACAGGACAAAACGAGCAAGTGTCACTCAAAAATTACATCCCTAGAACATTCATCCGCCACAAGGCAGGCACCCTTCAGAACATCCTTATAATAATTCTCGGGCTTGCGATGCTCTTTCCCCGGTGGTGGCCCGTCCTTCACAAGCTTCTCAGCATCCAGCTTGCCCCAGTGCACCTTAGCACGGGCAAGGGCCCTACGGGCACCTTCAATGCAGACGGATCGCTTGATGACTTCGAGCCTTGGACAGGCCTCCACCAGCCGCCGCACCAGCCCGAAATAGCTCCCAGGCAGAGCCTCTCCAGGCCATAGCCGAACTATGAGGCCCTTCATGGCCTGTTCGGCCGCCTTGTGGAGCTCGACCAGTTGCTTCAGCTGGTCGCTCAAGGGCACGGGGTGTACGGCCTCAGCATACTGAGACCAGAACACCTTCTCTGTCGAGCTGCCCTCCTCGGCTCGATAGAATGCGGCGGCATCGGACACACTCCGGGGAAGATCTGCGGACGCTCCTGGAGAGCTCCGGATTCGGGTAAGTAACAAGCAATTCACGTTTATGTGTTTGCTTTGCATAAAGAGTGCCTTACCCGCCGCTATCTTCTTCACCTCATCCAACTCCTGGAGGGTCTTCTGGGATTCGGCCTTGGCAGACTTGGCATTTTCAATAGCCACCACGAGCTCGGACGCTCGCGTCTTTGAGTCAAGCTCCAAACTCTCATGTTTTTTCATGAGAGCCTGGAGCTCTTGCCGCACCTTGCCAACCTCGGCCTCATACTTCTCCCGCTCGGTGCGCTCCATGGCCGCCCTCTTCTCGGCCTCGACCAGTGCTTGCTTAAGGGTCGCCACCTCAGACGTGGCCCCTACAATAGCCACGATAATCCTGTCATTTTTTGCAATTGCACCTTTATATATATTTAAACAAGGTATTTCTTACCTTCATTGTCCTCGAGCTGCTTCTTGGCACGCCCGAGCTCTTGCTCGGACCGCTCGAGGTTCTGCTTTAGCGTGTCCACTTCCGCAGTCAGTGCGGCGGACACAAGCAGAGAAGCCTGCATACGCATATTGACTCCTTTTTGTTAGACTCCTGCGAATTTTATTTGATCCTCTATTTGTCTTTTCTTCCCGAACGCCAAACAGAGCATCAGGGGCTACTGTCTATGCGGTAATATTATTTAAACATTCTTTACTTACCTCAAAGTCTGTTAAAAGGCTAGTACAAGCTTCAGTCAGTCCGCTCTTGGCGGAATGAACCTTCTGGACCACCGCACTCATAATGGTGCGGTGCTCCTCATCGATGGAGGCGCCTTGGAGTGCCCCCAATAGATTGTCCGACGCCTCCGGTTGGACGGGGGTCACCGACACGGTGGGCTTGCTCCTCTTGGAAGGAGGTCCCCCGCCGGACTCTAGAACCTTTGAAGGTTCTGGAGCGGTGTCCGGCCTAGAGCCAGACTTGGAGCCCTGGGGGGTTTCATCCCCTTTACTCCTGGAGTCCGGGAGGTCGCCTTGCGGCGCCTCCAGGACCACCTCCTCCCGGCTTGGAACCTGTTGGGACAAGACTTCGGTGTCGTCCGTAGGGCGGGGGGAGGAAGCCATTGGAAGCGAGTTCACATCCGACGAGTCCAGTGAGCCGCTCGACGATGCGTCGAGCCGGTCTTTGGGTGGGCTGCATAAACATATTCGACATAAGGGAAAGCTGTGCAATAAACGAATACTATGAATTACTCTGGTATCCGGATACTTACGATTTAGCCAGGGGCTTGGCCCTGGGCGGCCACTCCTCTCCGCCGTTGTCGGCGTCGGTGGAGTAGTCCGGAGGAAGGGTTTTCCCCTTCTTGGACCCTTCGGCCTCCCCAGCTGGGGCAGCCTTCCTTTTCTTCCCTTCCCCCGCTGGAGGGGGAGGGGTCTCTTCTTCCTCCTCGTCGTCTTCATGGGAGGAGTGCGTCTTCGAGTCGTCATATGAGGGATCCGACACCTCCAGGCGCCGGGCACTCTTTCGAGTCCCCGTGGCCCTCTTCTTGGCCTTCTTCTCCGGCACCACATGGGGTGCCGGAACCAGCAACTTCGCCAAGCGAGCGTTCGCTGGGCCTTCGGCCAAAGGAGCCGGATAGTTGATCTGTCCGGACGTCACCTGCCAAGCCTGTCAAAGGTAAGGGAGCTTAGATCCCGCATGGAGTCAAACTATGAAAAACTGATACCCTCTAAAAGGAAAAAAACAGCTTACCGCATAAGTGTGACACTGCGTATTGAATGCGCGATCCTCGGTAGCGGATGCGGGGGCCTCGGCGCCCTTGAAAAGCACCTTCCCGGCATCTTCGTACGTCATGTCGAAGAGCCTGCTCAGAGTTTGGTGCCGCGCCGGGTCGAACTCCCACAGGTTGAAAGCCCGTTGTTGACACGAAAGGATCAGGCGGATGAGCATAACCTGGACTACATTGACAAGTTTGAGCTTCTTGTCCATCAGGGTTTGGACGCATGTTTGGAGTCCGGTCAGCTCTCCTTTTTTACCCCACGACAGGCCCGTCTCCTTCCAGGAGGTGAGCCGCGTAGGGGGTCCGGATTGAAACTCGAGGGCTGCGACCCATTTGGGGTCGCGCGGCTCGATGATGTAAAACCATCCCGATTGCCATCCCTTCAGGGTCTCCACAAAGGAGCCCTCGAGCCATAAGACGTTGGGCATCTTGCCCACCATGGCGCCTCCGCACTCCGCCTGGTTGCCGCGCACCACCTTCGGCTTGACATTGAAAGTCTTGAGCCATAAGCCGAAATGGGGGCGGATGCGGAGGAAAGCCTCGCACACGATGATAAACGCCGAGATGTTGAGGACAAAGTTCGGGGCCAGATTGTGGAAATCCAGGCCATAGTAGAACATGAGCCCCGGGACAAATGGGTGAAGAGGGAAGCCCAGTCCACGGAGGAAATGGGGGAGGAACACCACCCTCTCATGGGGCCTAGGGGTGGGGATGAGCTGCCCCTTTTCGGGAAGCCGGTACGCGATGTCTTTGGACAAGTATCCGGCCTTCCTCAGTTTTTTGATGTGTCCCTCCGTGACGGAGGAGACCATCCACTTGCCTCCCGCTCCGGACATGGCTAGAGAAGGTTGAGGTGGGAAGTGCGGACTTGGGCGCTGGAGCTCGAGTGTGCGAGAATGGATAAGCAAGGGAGGAAGAAGGCGTAGGTGAAAGGTGGATCCTTATCCCCTTATATGGGTGGACGCAACTACGTGTCCCCACCAGCCTGGTAAAACTCGCTTATCTCCAAGCGCCGTAATCAATGGCGCGGTTGGGTTACCCACGCCCGTATTGATGAGAATCCCAGAATAAGGGGACACGATCTCTGCTTTAACAAGACGTGCCAAGGAAACCGCCCCGCTTGACGCGCTGAGGTGGGATAATAAAACGACTTGGATAAAGGCTTGGCCATGGTGTGTCACACTACGGAATACGTCAGTAGATTAGATTTGTGTAAATATTATTCTCTCTATGGCAATATGTGGAAACTTATTTTGCAGAGCCGAACACTATCTTTGTGTTCAAAATCTTCTATGAAGTACTTGGAGGAGGAACCCGCCTTGCAATGCCGAAGACAATCTGCGCGCCAGAATCGTCGTCATTGAAGCCTGGTTCAGGGGCTACTGAGGGAGTCCTGGATTAGGGGGTGTTCAGATAGCCGGACTATACCTTCAGCCGGACTCCTGGACTATGAAGATACGAGATTGAAGACTTCGTCCCGTGTACGGAAGGGACTTTCCTTGGCGTGGAAGGCAAGCTTGGCGATACGGATATGTAGATCTCCTACCATTGTAACCGACTTTGTGTAACCCTAACCCTCTCCGGTGTCTATATAAACTGGAGGGTTTTAGTCTGTAGGACAACATACACAACAACAATCATACCATAGGCTAGCTTCTAGGGTTTAGCCTCTCCGATCTCGTGGTAGATCTACTCTTGTACTACCCATATCATCAATATTAATCAAGCAGGATGTAGGGTTTTACCTCCATCGAGAGGGCCCGAACCTGGGTAAAACTTCGTGTCCCTTGCCTCCTGTTACCATCCGGCCTAGACGCACAGTTCGGGACCCCCTACCCGAGATCGGCCGGTTTTGACACCGACACAGAGTAAGATCCGCACCAGAGTGGTACGGTAATCCTGTTCTGGAAGTTATGTTACTAGACCATGACGAACCTACGAACTATGAAGAAGCAATGGTGAGCCCAGATTCCGCAAAATGGCTTAAGGCCATGAAATCTGAGATGGGATCCATGTATGAGAACAAAGTGTGGACTTTGATTGACTTGCCCGTTGATCGGCAAGCAATTGAGAATAAATGGATCTTCAAGAAGAAGACTGACGCTGACGGTAATGTTACTGTCTATAAAGCTCGACTTGTTGCAAAATGTTTTCGACAAGTTCAAGGGATTGACTACGATGAGACCTTCTCACCCATAGCGATGCTTAAGTCTGTCCGAATCATGTTAGCAATTGCCGCATTTTATGATTATGAAATTTGGCAAATGGATGTCAAAACTGCATTCCTGAATGGATTTCTAGAAGAAGAGTTGTATATGATGCAACCAGAAGGTTTTGTCGATCCAAAGTGAGCTAACAAAGTGTGCAAGCTCCAGCGATTCATTTATGGACTGGTGCTAGCCTCTCGGAGTTGGAATAAACGCTTTGATAGTGTGATCAAAGCATTTGGTTTTATACAGACTTTTGGAGAAGCCTGTATTTACAAGAAAGTGAGTGGGAGCTCTATAGCATTTCTGATAAGTATATGTGAATGACATATTGTTGATCGAAGATAATGTAGAATTATTCTGCAAAGCATAAAGGAATGTATGAAAGGAGTTTTTTCAAAGAAAGACCTCGGTGAAGCTGCTTACATATTGAGCATCAAGATCTATAGAGATAGATCAAGACGCTTGATAAGTTTTTCAATAAGTACATACCTTGACAAGATTTTGAAGTAGTTCAAAATGGAACAGTCAAAGAAGGAGTTCTTGCCTGTGTTACAAGGTGTGAGGTTGAGTAAGACTCAAAACCCGACCACAGTAGAAGGTAGAGAGAGAATGAAAGTCATTCCCTATGCCTCAGCCATAGGTTCTATAAAGTATGCCATGCTGTGTACCAGACCTATTGTATACCCTGCCCTGAGTTTGGCAAGGGAGTACAATAGTGATCTAGGAGTAGATCACTGGACAGTGGTCAAAATTATCCTTAGTGGAATAAGGATATGTTTCTCGATTATGGAGGTGACAAAAGGTTCGTGGTAAAGGGTTACGTCAATGCAAGTTTTGACACTGATCCAGATGACTCAAAGTCTCAATCTGGATACATATTGAAAGTGGGAGCAATTAGCTAGAGTAGCTCCGTCCAGAGCATTGTTGACATGGAAATTTGCAAAATACTTACGGATCTGAATGTGGCAGACCCGTTGACTAAACTTCTCTCACAAACAAAACATGATCACACCTTAGTACTCTTTGGGTGTTAATCACATAGCAATGTGAACTAGATTATTGACTCTAGTAAACCCTTTGGGTGTTGGTCACATGTCGACGTGAACTATGGGTGTTAATCACATGGTGATGTGAACTATTGGTATTAAATCACATGGCGATGTGAACTAGATTATTGACTCTAGTGCAACTGGGAGACTGAAGGAAATATGCCCTAGAGGCAATAATAAAGTTATTATTTATTTCCTTATATCATGATAAATGTTTATTATTCATGCTAGAATTGTATTAACCGGAAACATAATACATGTGTGAATACATAGACAAACAGAGTGTCACTAGTATGCCTCTACTTGACTAGCTCGTTGATCAAAGATGGTTATGTTTCCTAACCATAGACATGAGTTGTCATTTGATTAACGGGATCACATCATTAGGAGAATGATGTGATTGATTTGACCCATTCCGTTAGCTTAGCACTTGATCGTTTAGTTTGTTGCTATTGCTTTCTTCATGACTTATACATGTTCCTATGACTATGAGATTATGCAACTCCCGTTTACCGGAGGTACACTTTGTGGGCTACCAAACGTCACAACGCAACTGGGTGATTATAAAGCTGCTCTACAGGTGTCTCCGAAGGTACTTGTTGGGTTGGCGTATTTCGAGATTAGGATTTGTCACTCCGATTGTTGAAGAGGTATCTCTGGGCCCACTCGGTAATGCACATCACTATAAGCCTTGCAAGCATTGCAACTAATGAGTTAGTTGCGGGATGATGTGTTACGGGACGAGTAAAGAGACTTGCCGGTAACGAGATTGAACTAGGTATTGAGATACCAACGATCGAATCTCGGGCAAGTAACATACCGATGACAAAGGGAACAACGTATGTTGTTATGCGGTTTGACCGATAAAGATCTTCGTAGAATATGTAGGAGCCAATATGAGAATCCAGGTTCCGCTATTGGTTATTGACCGGAGACGTGTCTCGGTCATGTCTACATAGTTCTCGAACCCGTAGGGTCCGCACGCTTAAAGTTCGATGACGGTTATATTATGAGTTTATGTGTTTTGATGTACCGAAGGAGTTCGGAGTCCCGGATGAGATCGGGGACATGACAAGGAGTCTCGAAATGGCCGAGACGTAAATATTGATATATTGGACGACTATATTCGGACATCGGAAAGGTTCCGAGTGATTCGGGTATTTTCGGGAGTACCGGGGAGTTACGGGAATTCGTATTGGGCCTTAATGGGCCATACGGGAAAGGAGAGAAAGGCCTCAAAGGGTGGCCGCACCCCTCCCCATGGGCTGGTCCGAATTGGACTAGGGAGGGGGGGCGCCCCCTTCCTTCCTTCTCCTTTTCCCTTCCCTTTCCTTCCCTCCTACTCCTACTACTTGGAAGGGCTCCTAGTTCTACTAGGAAAAGGGGAATCCTACTCCCGGTGGGAGTAGGACTCCCCTAGGGCGCGCCATAGAGAGGGCCGGCCCTCCCCTCCGCCACTCCTTTATATACGGGAGCAGGGGGCACCCCAAAGACACAACAATTGATCTCTTGATCTCTTAGCCGTGTGCGGTGCCCCCCTCCACCATAATCCACCTCGATCATATCGTAGCGGTGCTTAGGCGAAGCCCTGCGTCGGTAGAACATCATCATCGTCACCACGCCGTCGTGCTGACGAAACTCTCCCTCAACACTCGGCTGGATCGGAGTTCGAGGGACGTCATCGGGCTGAATGTCTGTTGAACTCGGAGGTGCCGTCCGTTCGGTACTTGATCGGTCGGATCGTGAAAACGTACGACTACATCAACCGCCTTGTGCTAACGCTTCCGCGAACGGTCTACGAGGGTACGTAGACAACACTCTCCCCTCTCGTTGCTATGCATCACCATGATCCTGCGTGTGCATAGGAATATTTTTAAAATTACTACGTTTCCCAACAGTTATCAAATGACAACTCATGTCCATAGTTAGGAAACCTTAACCATCTTTGATCAACGAGCTAGTCAAGTAGAGGCTCACTAGGGACACAGTGTTTGTCTATGTATCCACACATGTATTTAGGTTTCCGATCAATACAATTCTAGCATGAATAATAAACATTTATCATGAATAAGGAAATATAAATAACAACTTTATTATTGCCTCTAGGTCATATTTTCTTCAGTATCAAATGCAGAGCAAGCGTGGGTGGGTGTCCCTCTCTAAGCGATAGAGGGTCATACAACAAGAGTGCAACAAGTTCTGTGCCACCCTTGAGACCATCAAGGCACGCCCCGTGAGCGGCATCGGCATGAAATATATGGTATACATGCGCCCGTCTTCGTATCTGTTTCTGTTATGCTTACATGCTATTCATTTGTAGGCATTCCAAGCTTTGGAGGCGTTCAAGGCCCAACATAAGGGCAAGTCCTTCAACCTCTCTCATTGTCGGATGGTCATCAACGGGATGAGAAGTTCAAGGCGCAATATGCCACCGCCAAGGCGCGTGGGGGGGAGCCGTCGAGGAGCTTGGGGAGGGGAAAAAGCCACGGTCGCGGGGGAAGACCAACTCCAAGAAAGAGGACAAGCGTGATGGGGCATCGATTGCCTCGCTTGCAACCATGAAGGGCATGATGAGTAAGAAGGACACAAGGGAGGAGAAGTGTCGGCAAGACAAGGAAGAGCAAATGAACACCTTCATCGAGATCCAAAGGAAGAGGCTTGAGCTCGAGGCGGAGAAGCAAACCAAGATGCTTGAGATGAAGGCGGAGAAGCAAGCCAAGATGCTTGAGATGAAGGCGGAGAAGCAAGCCAAGATGCTTGAGATGATGGCGGAAAGGCAAGCCAATATGCTCGAGATCGACGCCGCCAATGACAAGACCAAGGAGTGATCTATGACGGAGAGCGCCATCTTTTTTTTATATGCCGGCAAGTGTGCAGGCATGACCTCGGCCGAGATGGTGTGATCGAATTTCCGCCCCTTTTCTGTGTACTGGCATGTGTACCGGCCGCTGGCAAGTGTGCCAGCATGAACTGTGTGTTGGTGTTTTTTTGAGGCCAACATGCCGGCATGAACTTTGGACGATGGCATGGCTACTGGCATGATTGATGGTCGCCGGCCTTTTAAAATTTATGCGTAGATATGAAATAGGTCACGCGCGTTGGGCGTACGGCCAAACCAAAATAAAAATAGAATAGACACCAAGCAAACGGTCAACCCAAACAAACGAAAAGTAGACAAAACGTGCGTCCGTCGGGTCGACACGTTGGAGTTGCTATGACTGCCTATCGGCTGTGAAGAACATTGAGAAAGACACATGAGGGGACAATGGATCCATAGTTTGGGAGATCAATGCGAGAAGGACTGATCTTGATATTTGTCGTTTTAGCCATGAACGTAGGGATAGCAATTTTCAAGCTGATCCCCTTGCTAAGTTATCTCTTTCTCTTGCATTACGGCGCGTGTGGTTTGTGTTGTGCGTCCCTTCAGTTTCTACTTTCCTTGGCTGGTGACCGTTTTTATTATACTTGTATCTATATAAGTGAGCCTTTTTTTTGAAAGATCCAGATTTGCTGGCTTTTCATTGGCTTAGCAGGAGAGAGTATCTTCATAGACATGCTATCTTAGCCGCGCGTTGAAAAAAACCACTCTTTTACGTGCGTGGAGCCGAAACGGTCGCTTCAGCTGCTGCGCAATAATTACGCGCACGGTAAACTAGGTTGAGCGCGCTGAGTAAAACGGCATGGTGTATTTGTTGCGCCCCTCCCGCGCGTTGGATAGCAACTATTCACGCGTGACTTGACCAACCGCCAGATCTGAGACTTTCAGGTGCTGGCGCCGCCGCCCGCACCTTCCTCATTTGCTCCGGCGACCCGGCGACCCTTCCCCTGCCTATCCCCGCGTGCCTCCGCTGTTTCCCCCACCTCCTCTCCTGTATTGTTGAACTATTTGTTATATTGAAAGATAAATTATTTGTTTGAGTTACAATAATAATTAAACTATTTATTGTTGATTTATTTTGTGTGTGTTTGATCTTTTTGGTTTTATTTAAGTGGGAAATATTGTTTGTGCTGGGCACACGCATTGTAAATTTAATGCACCCGCTGGAGCTATAGCGCCGTGCCATATTTTGCAGCGCCTGCTGAAGCAAGCGCCTTACTACGCGCTAAAAAGACTATTTCGACATAGAAAAAATAATTTAGCGCGCATCGCGGTTGTGCGCCTGTTGAAGATGCTCTTAAAGAAATCCCCTCACAAAATATGATGCTAATAGCAACTTTAATGGGGCGACCCATTTCGTCTGGCTGCGTTTATTTGGATCGCCGCGGACAAAAACGGTGACCCAACATAGCGACCCATTTCTATATTGTGTCCGTTTTGTGTTCGCACAGACCCATTTCCGTCCCAAATTTAAGCCATATTTGGGTTACGGGTAGACACAAAGCAACCGCTTTCTTTGTCTCTCTCGTCTCTAGGCCGGGCCCGCTTATCACCCACCCATCCCTCTTTCTGTATTTTTATTAGCTGGCCGACCCCACCGCTCGACGCACACTCTGCTCGATGCGCCCCTGCTCCGTCCCGCTCGCAGCCGAGCACGAGCGCCCCTTCTCCGCCCCACTCGCTGCCGAGCTCGATCGTCCCTGATGCGCCCCGCTCACCGCCCACGCTACGTCGCTCGCCCTGGCCGCGCCGCACCGCTCGCCACTTGCCCTCGTCGCCGTTCTCGTTGCGCCGCAGCGCTCGCCCTTGCTGCGCCGCGCCTCGCCGCTCTCTCGGCGCTTGCCACTGGTCGCGCGTCCGGCCACCGCCGTCGCCGCCCCTGGTCGAGCGCGCGGCCGCGGGCTGGATCCGCGCGGAGGTGAGCGTCGCGCCGCTCCTCCTGCGCCTCACGCCCCTCCTCCTCCACTGCTCGCTACTCCCCGATTTGGCGTGAGGGGCCGGCGCCGAGGACGCATGCCCTCGCTGCACAGGACGATGTCGGCCTTGCCTCCTCCGCGCCGCAGCTCGCGTGCCCGGCTAACCTCGTCCCCTGAACCGCAGCTAGTCGCCACCACCACACCTGCCCACCACCACCGTGCACGCGCCGTGCCGTCCCTCCTGATCGCGCGCCCGGCCGCGCCTGCGCCAGGCGAGGCCTCGCCTCGCCCAGCCGTGCCCTCGCGCTCGCCGCGCCATGCTCGTGGCGCTCGTCGTGCCGCCCCCGTCGTGGGGTTCGAGCTCGCCGATCGGCCTCCCCGCGTGCTACGAGCTCCACTGCTCTGCCTGCTACGTGTTTGAGAAAATTTCAGGGCGGACATGTTGAAAATGGGCGCTACCGTTGGACGCACTCGCAGATCCAAATGAAAAAGCGGACATAAATGCGCGGACGGGCGATCCAAACGGATAAAAGGTGGACAAAATCGGTGTCTGTTTAGGTCGCCTCTGGAGTTGCTCTAAAAAAACAGGAAAAAACGTAAGGTCCTGAGTTTCCGAAAGAAGAAAAATGGCACTGTCCCTGCGCCGTCGAATTCTTTGGACACCACGGACCATCGATTGGACTGAATGGCCACGATGAATCGGCCGTAGCAATTAAACTCACCTCCACGGTACTCGAAAGAACGGGGCATCCGATCCATGCACGCGCGCCGGCAGGCACGCAAAGCATACCGGCCGCAACAAGAGCAGGAACCGAAAATGCCCAACCCCTCGTCCCACCAACGCGCTCGGCTCGGCCGAGGAGATCGCGCTGGCCCGGCGAGCTCGATCCCACGCCATCCCAACCTCTTTTCCCGTCCAAATCTCGCCCGCATTTCCCCCCAACGATTCCGGCCGATCCGGTTCGCCACCCGCCTCCGGAGAAGCCGACGACAACGGCGGCTAAACAGTGTCACGGGGAGGCGAGAATACATGTGAGGCCGCCCGGAGACGGCGCGGACAATGAGGGCCGCCGCCGGGGCATGCTCCGGCGGCGGCAAGGACACCCTGGTGGCCTCCTTCCTCCGCTTCATCCTCCTCTTGCTTCTCCCTCTCACCGCTCTGTATATCCTCTACGCCCTGCACGCCATTCTGTCCTCCTCGTGCCCGCCTGAACATGATCGCCTCATGGCCGCCGCCTTCGTCTCACACGTCACCGCCCACAACCATACATCGTCGACGCCGCCGCCTCCTGCCATGGTCACGGTATCGACGCCGAGGACGCCGCCTCCACTGGCCATTGACACGGTGCCGACAGCGAGGATGACGCCCGCCACGGTCACGGTGGTGTCGACGGCGAGGATGCCTCCACCACCCGCTACGGTCACGGTGGTGACGAGGGCGACGATGCCACCACCACCCGCCACGGTCACGGTGACGACGGCGAGGATGCCACCACCACCCGCCACGGTCATGGTGAAGACGGCGAGGATGCCACCACCACCCGCCACGGTCACGGTGACGAGGGCGAGGATGCCACCATCACCCGCTGCGGTCACGGTGGTGTCGACGGCGAGGGTGCCACCACGACCCGCCACGGTCACGTTGGTGTCGACAGCAAGTACGCCACCACCATCACCACCTGCCACGGTGACGGTGTCGACGACGCCGACGACGCTGCAGCACGTGGTGTTCGGCATCGCGGCGTCGGCGCGCATGTGGGAGAAGCGGAAGGAGTACATTAAGATCTGGTGGCGCCCTAACTCAGGCATGCGGGGGTTCGTGTGGCTGGACCGAGGGGTGCGGGGGTCGAGGGTGCCGGAGGGGCTGCCGGCCATCAAGATATCCTCTGACACCTCCGGCTTCCCCTACACGCACCGGCGCGGCCACCGCTCTGCCATCCGCATTTCCCGCATCGTCTCCGAGACCTTCCGCCTTGGGCTCCCAGGAGTGCGCTGGTTCGTCATGGGCGACGACGACACGGTTTTCCTCCCAGACAACCTCCTCGCCGTCCTCGGGAGGCTCGACCACCGGCAGCCATACTACGTCGGCTCCCCCTCCGAGAGCCACCTGCAGAACATCTTCTTCTCGTACGGGATGGCGTTCGGCGGCGGCGGCTTCGCCATCAGCCAGCCACTGGCGGCGAGGCTGGAGCGGATGCAGGACGCCTGCATCCGCCGGTACCCGTGGCTGTACGGGAGCGACGACCGGATCCAGGCGTGCATGGCGGAGCTGGGCGTGCCGCTCACGAGGCACCCGGGGTTCCACCAGTACGACGTGTACGGTGACCTCCTGGGCCTCCTCGCCGCCCACCCGGTGGCGCCGCTGGTGTCGCTGCACCACCTCGACGTAGTGCGGCCTCTCTTCCCCAACGTGCGCTCGCGCCCGGCGGCTCTGCGGAGGCTGTTCGACGGGCCGGTGACGCTGGACTCGGCGGGGGTGATGCAGCAGTCGATATGCTACGACGCGGCGAACCGGTGGACGGTGACGGTGGCGTGGGGGTTCGTGGTGACGGTGACGAGGGGCGTGATGCCGGCGCGGGAGATGGAGATGCCGACGCGGACGTTCCTGAACTGGTACCGGCGCGCGGACTACAAGGCGCACGCGTTCAACACTCGGCCCCTGGCGCGCAACCAGTGCGAGAGGCCCGCGCTCTACTACCTGGCGTCGGCGCGGCGCACGGTGGTGCGCACCGGGGAGACCACCGTGACGAGGTACCAGCGGTGGCGCCACCGCAACGACGTACGGCCGCCTTGCCAGTGGAGGATCCCCGACCCGGACGCGCTGCTCGACAGCGTCATCGTGCTCAAGAAGCCTGACCCCGGGCTATGGGACCGGGTAAGTAATGCTCGCTCCGCCATTTTTATGCGTGGCATTTCTTTCTACCAGTACGTATTCAGAATCAGGTGATACTGACTGGTGATCGATCGATATGAACCTGCAGTCGCCGATGCGGAATTGCTGCAGGGTGCTGTCCTCTCCGAGGAAAGAAGGGGGCGGGAACAAGACGATGACCATAGACGTGGGTGTATGCAAGGACTGGGAGTACAGTCAAGTATAGTTCATTCATTCGATCGATCATTAACTCAAATAGGCAGAAATGCATAGGTGATCAAAGTTTCTTTTCTTTTTCTCCTGCACTCGCACACCTGTAAGATACAGCCATAGTGACACTTGGATGCCTAGTAACAGCACATTGTGGGCGTTAATCAGAGGAACTCTGTTACTGCTGCGTTGTGTTTTCGACATTGTACCCATTCAGCTCTGAACTTGACCCTGCACTGACAGAGATATCCATGGTTCCATGTAGTAACAAATTTGCAGATGAAGTGTGCGAGGACGAACAATGAAAGGAAACTTACAGTGGATTACAGGATCTTCATGCACTTAGAGGAAAGATGGAGATGACAAGAGATCAGAGATAAGTCATGGTCATTCCATTGCTGCCGTGAGCAGAAGCACAGGCTAACTGGAACCATGTTGCCCGTATCTCTGAAGTTTTTCTTATGCGTGAGCGTGGAAACAATGACCGTCGCAGCTCAACTTCGACACAAACATGTTCCAAACGCCTCCAATAAGAGCATCTTCACCCGCCCCCAGGACGCCCCCCTCCCCCCCAAAGACACTTTTTAGGCGCGGTTTTAGGCTCGGCGACGCTTTTTGCCGAAAAAACGGCCCAGCCACACCCCTAACGCCTCCCAAGACGTCAAAATAGCGTCGGCAAATCCAGACAAAACCCGGAGCGTTGAGGGGCTCTTGGGGGCGTCGGCGAAAGTTTCGGCGAATTGTCTCTCCCCACATGTCATTTTTCTTGGCCCACTTAATCATTTCCCTCACAAAGTTTTGGTTGGAATGAATGCCCTCCCATGCACTCCTATTTCGGCTGGATTACGCATTTCGCCCCCAAGACACCAATTTTTTTGGTTCGGTGGTATTCTTAGGGGCTCCAACGACTGAAGATGCTCTAAGGGGACAACTGTTTCGTTCGCTCCTGGAACCGTTCCAGATACGCGGTTCGGAGGCGACTTTCTTGCCTTCTTCAACATCGGAGACGTTGGGTCCCTATCTGCTGCTCTAGAGATGGGAGTGGGCGGGGACCCTGGCAGTTTCTCTCAGGTAGAGGTATAGAATAGGCATAGTTTGCTTTCAGAGGTGTTGCATCAATGGTGAGGATGATGCTCCGTCGAATTAATTTTATTGTGCTCTTCCTTCATCTCAGTGGCATTCTAATGGGCGGCACCAGGTTGATCGGTCTTCTTGCCCGTTTTCAAATACGGTAAGATTTGTGTCTGATGGTCGGGGCATGACACTCTCCGGGGTAGCGTTGGTGTTGTCTGTTGCGGTTGTGTTTGGTGTCTTGCAGTTGCAGTGGGGTGTGTGGATAACCATGCAAATTTGAAATGAAGTGTGCGATAACGAACAATGACAGAAAAACTTGATCAAACTACCATAAAGCCGACTGTTTTGTTCCCGATACTTGCCCGATTTGGCAATCCGGTGGTGTGCTGCACTTTATTTTATGGAATTAAATTCATGCTTGGATATGTGGCGTCGTGCAAATATCGTGCGAGAAGTGTTGTGTGCATAGCAGCTCAACAAAAATTCATAGGGGCTGGACAAAAAACTTGAAGCTCACGAGCATAATGAGCACTTGATTGTTCGGCTCGTGTTCGTTAGTTAATGAATCAAGCTGAATAGTGTTGTTTACTCGTTAAGATTAACGAGCTTAACGAGCGAGCAAAAGAGTTTCACGAGCTAACTTGTTTAGCTTGCTAATTTTTAAAAGTTTAACATGGGACCCCTAGTTTAAATCAGCCTATTAATAAAAGAGTGGCTAGTTAGCCCAGCCTAGGGTAGCATCCCAGCCCAATTCGACACTTCTCATAGACCTAGGAGCTCGCCGCCAGAAGACCCTAGATTCAATCAGGAGCCTGCCGCCAGGAACCAAACATCTTTTTTTAGTTTATCTAGTTGTGAATTTTTTATGGGATCATGGGATTCTTCTGTGTTGTTTATTACCTTAACGCCCCTGTTTAATTTATTTTGTTGTGAATTTTTCATGGGATCATGAAATTCTTCTGTGTCGTTTATTACCTCAACAAGCACTCGTGAACACTCGCGAGCACGAGCCCATAATGAACCGAGCTAAACAAATGTTTTAGCTCGTTAATATTAACAAGCTTAATGATAACGAGTCGAGCTGAGCAGCTCGTTAATCCAGACTGGCCATAATATGCGTTGGCCACTAAACCAAATATGGCATAGCCATAGAATATACAGACACGTGGCCACCACCAGAACGGTTCGAGCTTAGAGTTAAAAAGTAAATGGAAAGAACCAAGAGAAATGCTCCATTTTGATAACATGGCTGGCTGGGAACAACGATTACCACTCTCTAGAGCGTGTGGCGGATTGCAACAGGAGGTGCTAGATTCCTCAATTCTTGTGATCACTGCTGTCCACAGCAAAACTGACCGGAACGCAGCTAAAATAAGAACAGATCTAGTAGTAGATATCTGTACTGAGGGGAACCTAAATGCAGAATTTGGGGATCAAAAGCGACGCTTGCCCAATAATAACAAACGGACCAGCAACTTCAGACGTGGACACTGCCAGGTAGCATAAACAAATCAACTCAAGTGGAAAATTCAACAGCAACGGCCGTTTTAGCCTATATATGTCGTTACCAATTTCGGACAGCGCACAGGAGTCACGCAAGGCGGCTTCTGCTTATGGTGTTGATCGGCACGCTGTTCGCTAAAATGGCTTGACAACCACTCTTTGGAATATGACCGAAGGCATGTTGTTTTTTTCTTCGAGCATCAGAGTACAACATACACATATACGTGCCCGCAGCACATAGTGAAGGCCGAAGTCGCGGAGCTTCAAAATTGATGAATTCTCATGTGCGTATTGCTGTCAACGGAAACATCACCTCCCGCTAAAAGATTACTTATCTTATCGAGACACACAAGGCGTCATTTTGGTGTACATGATGAGATCCAATGGGGGTAGGTAACAAGAAGACATGGATCAAGCCGATGAGAACGGCCACTCATAAATTTGTTAACACTGAGCTACAGACTGAAGAAAGGATCATGGAAATTGGTAGTTAGATGCTCAAGAAATTGCTTCGGGGAGAGGATGTGTTTGAGTCCAGAGTGGGAGAACTACAAGTCAACGACTACTGTCATGTACCAATAGCCAAGTGGCAACTCACACAACACATACCTCATATATAGCTAATCGACGACCTAGTCTTTGGGTGGATAGCGTCGTGCCGCAACATGAGGCCTCCTAACAGGTTGTCGGGTCCTCATCTTCCTCCTCTACACCCTGGGCTTCAGTTGGGGTGCTAACACTCCTCCTTCCTTGGGCACCAGTTTGTCCCCAAGCTGGCGAGCGCAAAAAGCGTTGGTGGAGTTCCTAAAGGTCTTCCCATGTCACCAATGACTAAGGTTGGTTAGACTACTGAATTAGCCCTTGAGGGATGGTTGTAGAACCTCGTTGGCGCAGATGACACTGCAACACCAAATTGGAACTGCAAATTGAGAATCAGTAGGAGGATGGTCTGGTTGTATCTGATAATTTTTTCCTAGCGCTTGCTTCAGCTGCAAGACATGCAACATCAGGTGGATGCGGCTATGGTGCGGAAGACTGCGGGCGATACGCTGAAGCACCCACTTGTCCTTGCACTTCAAATGGCCCATAAATTTGAACAAGAGCTCATGGTGTGTGCGCGACCCCACATAAGACAGAATATAAGGCTGAAGTTTGAGGAAAGCGAAATCACCCACTTTGAACGCGCGGTCAGAGTGCTTCTTATCAGCTTGGTGCTTCATGCGAGCACGAACAAGCTCTGGGTGTAGTTGCAACTGACAAAGTACCAAGGCATGACCTTGAACCCAAGAATCCAGATTACACACTTCACATGAATCTGAAGCGAAACACCAAAATACTTCTAGGATGACCGTAGAGCGCCTCAACAAGGTCTTGCCCTCCATGCCAAAGTGTAGACTGCTATTATACCAATACTCCACTACTGACAACCATTGCCCCTGCCTCTAGGCACTGTTTGACGCGCTGTGATTGCCCATAGTTTGTAGGTGGTATGAAGAGCTCCTGTAAAGTTTAACACTAGTCTAAGGTACCATTTCACGCCAAAACTTGCTAGTGAAAAGCAATCACTTTGAGTCACAATTGATCCAAGCATGCCATTGAGCTTGTGTATATTATCCATGAAAGCATTCACCATGACTGAAACTGTGAATGGATGTTGCAACCCACTCGTCCACTTCCTTCTGCACGGAAGCAATGGAATATGCAACATCGTGATCTCTGGGATATTGAATAAGAATCATAAGAACCTCAAATTTTAACCCATTAACAAAACGAATAGTGTAATGCAACATATTGAGATTTGGCTGATAACCGGTGAGCTGGTCCATCAGTTCAGAGACTCGAGAGATGTAATCCTCCACTGTACTCGTTTATTTGCACTTGTAGAGCTTGTGCGTCAATGGTTGGTGTTGGTTACAACCGAATCTATGAACTACAACCATGCAAAACGCTCCCCAAGCAGAACACATGAGGACCAATAAGTATGTCTAGGGGGGTGAACAGACTATTAAGCTCAAGAATGGACTCTTTTCCTAAGTTTTAATTTCTTGGCAAATTTTAATCTTTTGTAGCAATCTACAAAGCATCACACACATGCAAATCTAGAGTAATAGGCAACGGAATGTAAATACATGCAAGTGCAAAGTAAAGGAGTAGTATTGAGAGAATCGCAAACACGGTATGCTCGATGAAGATTTTTCCCATGGTTCGTACAGTTGTTGCTATCATACATCCACGTTGATGGATGCTTCAATCCAGGAAGGATCTACAATCACAAAGGATTCCAGTTGCGACATTCCACGAAGAACACTCACCCACGGAAGGGTACACTTAGGAGCAATCAACCTATTCCACCATGGCTTACGCCCACGAAGGACTAGCCTCACTAGGGTAGATCTTCATGAAGTAGGAATCTCTGGACCCCTATAAAATTTTTGGCTTCTTAAAAAACTTGAAGACTTCCAAGCACACCTAACTGATCTAGGAGGCACACACCGTCCAAATGTAACAAGATAAGGTTGCTTGACAATGAATCCATTGCCCTTGTGCATCAAAAGATAATCTCCTCAATAGTCAAACTCTCTCAACATTTGGTTGTGGATTTGGATAAGGTTGGAGCGAAAAGCAAGAGGAAATTAGATCTCAAAGGGAGTGATTGGATGGTTGGAGTGGATGCCCTTTGGAATCAACACAAGGAGGTGGAATTCTCTCTAGGAACAAATGATGTGAGTGAAGTTTGCTTCAAGTTGTACTGGCGGGATAGGTGAGGGTGTATATAGTAACGAACAAAAATCTAATCGTTACACAGTTTATGCACAACTTGGAGGCCCTAACTTGTTTTACTTGGTGGCCTCGAGTTGAACAAAACTGTCAACTTTCAGATGCATCGATGGGTCCAAAAGAATTTGATCGGCAGATCCAATATTAGTACCTTGGATTAGTAGAATCTTTGTTGACACTTTGGAATCTCCGACTGGTTTTGCTCCGAAATTCCGATGTGAGAACATGATGCTTATCTCATTGCTTCGGTGACTCCGAATGGAATGTTGAAGACTCCGATTGAACTAGGGTTTGGAACAACTGCAATATATGGTTGTATCGATGGCTCTGAGTGGAAACGGGCGACCTGCTGCCCGTCTGTCTGGCTCTTCCCCCTTTTCCCGGCATCGTCATCGCCGTTTCTTCGGGATACTAGGAAAAGGCTTGCCCCCTGGTGCTTCTGCTTCCCCCAGGGGTCTTCTGGCTAGGCCCCGACATCCTCCTCTACCAGTGCCTGTGCTGGAGCTCCCCGTTTGGTCCTGGAAGCGGTGACTAGGGGGGCGTCGAGGTGCTCCGCACGTCTTCCTTCTTCGCAGCCATGCCACTCTCGATCTTGTCAGGTTGCGTTCATCAGCTCCTGGCAGGGATCGGGGTGGCGTTGTGCCGGTTCGTCGCTCATCTTCTCCTCCTCCCACCGCACTACCTGGGATAAGAGGGACAAGGAGAGGAGTTTACAGAGCACTTATCTTTTTTCAATCTTAAACCTGTAGGTACTAGCCAAATTTTAATTCAAATAACGTAATCTCTCGAGTCTGTGTTTGTGTTCTGTAATGCTTGTACTTGTATCTGCATATTAATGAAAAAGATGAACCTTGCTGGGAACCCGTGCATGTGTGAGCCCATGCAGAGGTGGGATGCCTATTTAATGTAAATAAACGAGTTTTCCCCGACAGGCTATCCTGCCGGCACCATTTTTGTCTGTCGGAGAGTTGCGTCTACCGGGCAATAGACAAATGGACCAGCCCCCCGCCAACTTATTTTTACCAAAGGCCACTGCGACCATCCTGACCAAAGCAACGTTCGAGTCAGGGATGGGAGCACCTAAGCCTCAAAGAGTGGTGAGGTTTTCTTATGTACAAGTTATAGCTTACAGAACAATAACGGACAGGAGGTGGAACTTATCTGTTTGGCTTGCCGGGGGTCGCAGTGTTGGGCAATCTTCTCAACTCCTTGTCAAAGCCAAGTTCGCAGCAGGAACCTGCAGCTTCATGCAGATGAGAATGAATGCATGATGTGATCCTATCTATATGCATATGCAAATTCTCATGAAATGCTTATGCAGTGATCTCTGAAATGCTCATGCATGCATGCAATCTTGGTCGGGGCCCCCCACATCGCTTCTTTATTTTCTCTTGCACAGGGTCATCGCCCTGGATTTGTACAAGGGGTTACATGCAGCTGAGTAAAGGCTTGCACAAAAGGGTGACTGCCAGGAAGGGCCCGACAGCCGCGTGCTGGGGAACACAGTAATTTCAATAAAATTCCTACGCACACGCAAGATCTATCTAGGTGATGCATAGCAAAGAGAGGGGATAGAGTGTTGTCTATGTACCCTTGTAGACCATAAGCGGAAGCATTATGACAACACGGTTGATGTAGTCGTACGTCTTCACGATCCGACCGATCCTAGCACCGAAGGTACGACACCTCCGCGATCTGCACACATTCAGCTTGGTGACATCCCATGAACTCTAGATCTAGCTGAGCGTCGAGGGAGAGATTCGTCAGCACGATGGCGTGATGATGGTGATGATGAAGTTACCGACGCAGGGCTTCGCCTAAGCTCTACAACGATATGACCAAGGTAGAAATATGTGGAGGGGGGCACCACATACGGCTAAACAATCAACTTGTGTCTTCTAGGGTGCCCCCCTTCCCACGTATATAAAGAAGGGAGGGGGAGGCCGGCCGGCCCTCTCTAGGCGCGCCAAGGGTGGAGTCCTCCTCCTCCTAGTAGGAGTAGGACTCCCCCTTTTCCTAGTCCCACTAGGAATAGAAGCAAGAGGGAGAAGGATAAAGGAAAGGGGGGCCGGCCCCCTCACCCAATTGGGATTGGGCTTGGGGGAGCGTGCCCCCTCCTAGGTTGCCTTCTCTTCTCTCCCACTAAGGCCCATTAAGGCCCATATACTCCCGAGAGGGTTCCAGTAACCCCCGGTAATCCGTTAAATGCTCGAACCCACCCGGAACCATTCCGATGTCCAAACATAGCCTCCCAATATATCGATATTTATGTCTCGACCATTCCGAGACTCCTCGTCATGTCTGTGATCATATCCGGGACTCTACGGGTTCGAGAACTATGTAGACATGACCGAGACTCATCTCCGGTCAATAACCAATAGCGGAACCTAGATGCTCATACTGGTTCCTACATATTCTATGAAGATCTTTATTGATCAAACCGCATAACAACATACGTTGTTCCCTTTGTCATCGGTATGTTACTTGCCTGAGATTCGATCGTCGGTATCTCAATACCTAGTTCAATCTCGTTATCGACAAGTCTCTTTACTCTTTCCGTAATGCAACATCTCGTAACTAACTCATTAGTCACATTGCTTGCAAGGCATATAGTGATGTGCATTACCGAGAGGGCCCAGAGATACCTCTCCGATATATGGAGTGACAAATCCTAATCTCGATCTATGCCAACTCAACAAACACCATTGGAGACACCTGTAGAGCATCTTTATAGTCACCCAGTTACGTTGTGACGTTTGATAGCACACTAAGTGTTCCTCCGGTATTCGGGAGTTGCACCATCTCATACTCATATGAACATGTATAAGTTATGGAGAAAGCAATAGCAGTAAACTAAACGATCAAAGTGCTAAGCTAATTGATGGGTCAAGTCAACCACATCATTCTCCAATGATGTGATCCCGTTTCATCAAATGACAACTCTTTCTCCATGGCTAGGAAACTTAACCATGTTTGATGAATGAGCTAGTCAAGTAGAGGCATACTAGTGACACTCTGTTTGTCTATGTATTCACACATGTACTAAGTTTCCGGTTAATACAATTCTAGCATGAATAATAAACATTTATCATGATATAAGGAAATATAAATAATAACTTTATTATTGTCTCTAGGGCATATTTCCTTCAGTCTCCCGCTTGCACTAGAGTCAATAATCTGGATTACATTGTAATGATTCTAAAACCCATGGAGTCTTGGTGATGATCATGTTTTGCTCGTGAGAGAGGCTTAGTCAATGGGTCTGCAACATTCAGATCCGCATGTATCTTGCAAATCTCTATGTCTCCCTACTTGATTTGATCGCGGGTGGAATTGAAGCGTCTCTTGATGTGCTTGGTTCTCTTGTGAAATCTGGATTCCTTTGCCAAGGCAATTGCACCAGTATTGTTACAAAAGATTTTCATTGGACCCGATGCACTAGGTATGACACCTAGATCGAAGATGAACTCCTTCATTTGCTGCTTCCGAAGCAGGTATGTATTCCGCTTCGCACGTAGATCCCGCCGCGACGCTTTGCTTGGAACTGCACCAACTGACAACTCCACCATTTAATAAAAAGACGTATCCGGTTTGTGACTTAGAGTCATCCAGATGAGTGTCAAAGCTTGCATCGACGTAACCGTTTATGACGAGCTCTTTGTCACCTCCATAAGCGAGAAACATATCCTTAGTCCTTTACAGGTATTTCAGGATGTTCTTGACCGCTGTCTAGTGATCCACTCATGGATTACTTTGGTACCTCCCTGCTAAACTAATAGCAAGGCACACAACAAGTCTGGTACACAACATTGCATACATGATTGAACCTATGGCTGAAGCATAGGGAGTGACTTTCATTTTCTATCTATGTTCTGGAGTGGTCGGGCATTGAGTCTAACTCAACTTTACACCTTGTAACACATGAAAGAACCCTTTCTTTGCTTGATCCATTTTGAACTTCTTCAAAACTTTATCAAGGTATGTGCTTTGTGAAAGTCCAATTAAGCGTCTTGGTCTATCTCTATAGATCTTGATGCCCAATATATAAGCAGCTTCACAGAGGTCTTTCATTGAAAAATTCTTGTTCAAGTATCCTTTTATGCTATTCAGAAATTCAGTATCATTTCCGATTAGCAATATGTCATCCACATATAATATCAGAAATGCTACAAAGCTCCCACTCACTTTCTTTAAATACAGGCTTCTCCAAAAGTCTGTATAAAACCATATGCTTTGATCACACTATCAAAGCGTATATTCCAACTCCGAGAGGCTTGCACCAGTCCATAAATGGATCGCTGGAGCTTGCACACTTTGTTAGCACCTTTTGGATCGACAAAACCTTCTGGTAGCATCATATACAACTCTTCTTTAAGATATCCATTAAGGAATGCAGTTTTGACATCCATTTTCCAAATTTCATAATCATAAAATGCAACAATTGCTAACATGATTCAAACGGAGTTAAGCATCGCTACAGGTGACAATGTCTCACCGTAGTCAACTCCTTAAACTTGTCGAAAACCTTTCGCAACAAGTCGTGCTTTGTAGACAGTAACATTACCGTCAGCGTCAGTCTTCTTCTTGAAGATCCATTTATTCTCTATGGCTTGCCGATCATCGGGCAAGTCAACCAAAGTCCACACTTTGTTCTCATACATGGATCACATCTCAGATTTCATGGCCTCAAGCCATTTTGCGGAATCTGGGCTCATCATCGCTTCCTCATAGTTCGTTGGTTCGTCATCGTCAAGTAACATGACTTCCAGAATAGGATTACCGTACCACTCTGGTGTGGATCTTACTCTGGTTGACCTACGAGGTTCGGTAGTAATTTGATCTGAAGTTTCATGATCATCATCATTAGCTTCCTCACTAATTGGTGTAGGTGTCACAGGAACTGGTTTTTGTGACGAACTACTTTCCAATAAGGGAGCAGGTACAGTTACCTCATCAAGTTCTACTTTCCTCCCACTCACTTCTTTCGAAAGAAACTCCTTCTCTAGAAAGGATCCATTCTTAGCAACGAATGTCTTGCCTTCGGATCTATGATAGAAGGTGTACCCAACAGTTTTGATGTGGAGCATCCCAAGGTCATCCCCATGGACCTACCATCGTCTCACCAAGTGCCTACCGGGCCCATGACTCGATCACGTGCAAGAGCCCTTGAAACCGAGGTGACATCTCTCCTCTCACAATTCCACTTCGATGCACATGAAGCATGGCTACTATCTCATATGGATACATTATGCATACTCAGGTACAATGAAGAATCTAAGGAGCAAGGACAAGAAGAAGAGGAAGATGGACGAGAAGATGGAGAAGAAGAAGAGCTGCAGGAAATTTCCCAGCCACCGGATGACCGGCCGGGACCGGACGTCCGGCGCCTGAAGCGTCAACCGAGCTCCAGCCAGCGGATGTCCGGCCCAGACCGGACAACCGGTGCCCCTGCACCCGAAGCGAACGAGCGGACGTCCGGTCCGGACCGGACGACTGGCGCCCCAGCACCCGAGCCAACATCAGCGGAAGTCCGGAGCCTCCGGACGTCCGACACCCCCATCACAGAGCAGAACCAGAGGACGACCGGAGGACACCGGACGACCGGTAGCTCCTGAGACATCGGACGTCCGGTACCTGGCTGCGTCCAGATTCGGGCCCGAGGCCCATGTACCCCTTCACTTCGCCCCCTTTTGCACTTAGACTATAAATAGACCCCCCATTCATCCTAGCTAGGGTTAGCGTTGGTTTAGCTCATATGTCGAGATAGAGCTTCGCTCATCCATACCGATCTCCTCCTCAAGAGAGACTGCGGCCCCTCTTCGAAGAAGATCAACTTGGATTCAAGACCCCCTCTTGGGCGGCCCCATCAAGACCTCCTTCTAGGAGAAGAACCAGTTACTTGTATCGTCCTTTGTTGACCTTGGATCATCGTGTATCTATTTGTGTTTCGGGGATCTAGCACATGTGTAATCGAATCTTGTTGGTTTGAGTGATTCTCTCGTGTTTTCCCTCGTGATTTCCTCTCGTGTTCTTCGTGTTCCCCGTAGGGATCCGCTCCTTTCATGAAAGATCGGCCATCTAGGGTTCCACCCTACATCATCTTGGTATCATGAGCAAGGTTGATCACAATTTCGAAGCCCCCTCTTCGTTTTTCTAGCTTGATTTTGTTGTTTTTCGTCCTAATCCGAAAATCCCCACAAAAATAGCCCCAAAAAATTTTCTTGTGTTTTGTGAGTTTTGATGATGTTTTGTTGGTTTTGATCCGTGAATTTGTTGCGTTGCAAGTAGATCTAGCCTTCCCCCACCATCTCCACCTCGAAATCCCTCCCAAATTCCCCATATTCCCCCCAAAAATCACCTCCCGGATCTAGAATCTGACGTTGACCCCGACCACCGGACGACCGGCACATCACCGGACGTCCGTCGACCCAGGAAGCACCGGACGTCCGACCTGACCGGACGACCGGCGACCGGACTTCCGTCCACTACCGGACGACCGCTACTTCCACCACTTCACCCGCTGCACCACCACCGACTTTCCGCACTCTTTGACATTATCCCAACCCACACCACCACCTAACCGCCACCTCCTCCGACGATTTTGGTCGCCTTTGGTTTTGAGAATTTGAGTTGCGGTACCGTATCCTTTTGTGTTTCGGCTATCTAGGTACGGTTCAACATCGACATCACCGCCGCTCATTTTCGCCACGCACGCATCATCAACACCGGTCAACAACACCGACCACCTCGACTATGACTTGGTATTCGTGCCACCATTTTGACACCATACCGGAAGCAAGACCGGTAACCTCATCTTGGTATTGGACATATCACTCTTGCCATCACATTGTTACCCATCATCGCCTTACTCCTTTGCATCGCTTACCCATCGAGACTAGCCATTGAGTATTGCCAGCAACGAGACTTGTGCACATTAGTGATCATACTTCCCATAGCATACATACATACATCATTGTTGCCTATATTGGTATCATCTCTTGTGTCACTAAGTTGTCATCGCATACTCACTTGCTATCTTGGTTCGTCAAGCATCGCATAAGAAAAGAGCTCAAACATCAAAGAGCCAACCAAGCTTTTAAGCAAAGAGGAAATATAAGCAAAGAGCTTTTAAGCAAGAACCATAGCATCATACAACATTAAGTTTGTCATACTCGATCATCTTGGATCATATCATAGCAACACCTCGCATAAAACATATTTGGATAGAAGTAGTTGCATTTTTGCTAAGTAGGTTGTGCACAAGTTCTTGTATCCGCCTATCGTGCAATCGTGCTAGCGTCTCTCTAGTGTTGTGCAACAAGAGCATTTTTGTGGATTCCACATTTTGACTCAACCTTGGTTGCTCAACCCCACTTATCTTTTTGCGTATGTGTTTCTGTGTACCGTATATGCTTGGTCTACTTGTTACATTGCATCTTGCGAATCTTTTCCAACATTATTGAATCTTGCTTACATTCACATTAAAAATTGTGCCACCATCCTAACCAAGCTCCACCAAAAGCTTTTACTTGTGTAGGTGTGAGAACCGACAAGAATTGGTACCAATTGTGCTATTTCCTTGTTACACATTGGAGTCATCTTTGCTCCATTGTCAACATCGGTCAAGGTACATTTGATATTGGTTCTTCCCTTTCTTCCACTCACATTTGTCTTGGAATGATGGATAGGCCAAGTACTTATACCAACCCGCTCTTCATGGAGCAAGACAACGACATGAACTCCTTCGTCACCAAGAGTCACCTCTTTGGTGCACAACGTGCTTTACATCAAGAGCAACAAGCTATGAGTGAACGCATCGACAATCTTGCCGCCGACTTACGACTTTCCGAGCAACGTACAAGGGACTACTTTGACAACAAGCTCGATGATCACAAGCAAGAGAATGACGCAAGGATGGACGAGATCCGCGCTTTGTTGCTCAACCGCTCTTCTTCTACTTCAAGAAGGAGCCGTTCAAGTCGACACTCCGACGACACCATCTCCGGTTCAAGTACACCGACATCGAACACTCTTCGACGAGCCGCGCGCAACGAGCGTCAAGCAAACCTCAATCCACTTCGAGACACCGACTCGCAAGAACATCGACGACGTCAAGCCGAACAAGCCTTTGCGCTAGCCCGAGAACGGCATCGCCAACGTCAACACGAACAAGAGGAGCGAGCACGACAACATCAAGATGCACAAGACGCCGAGGCGGAACGCCAAGAACAACAACTACGTGAAGCTCAAGCACTTGAAGCGCAACGTGCCCTTCATGAATCAAGTCGTGCCGTAGCCAACCGAGGCCAACAAGCTCGACTACATCGAGAAGCACTTCGCGATGAAGCTCAAGAAAGAATTTACCAAAGACGTGTGCGTCAACAAGCTCCTCGTCAAGATAGACAAGCGCCTCGTCAAGATAGACAAGCGCCTCGTCAAGATAGACAAGCTCCCCCTCAAGCTCGCCAAGACCATCAAGTTCATCAAGAGCATGAAAACAATGGGAATCCTCCGCGGCAAGAGCTACACGAGGTTGACAACCCTCCGCGTCAAGAGTACCACGAGTTGGCCAATCATCTACAACATAGGCGTCATCATCCCCGACCCCAACACAATGAAGAGCAACGCTACGGCAAGCTCAAGTTCACCATGCCCAAGTTCAATGGTAGCAACGATCCCGAAGAATACCTTTCATGGGCATTGAAAGTTGACAAGATCTTCCATTTGCACAATTATGAAGAAGAGAAGAAGATCGCGATGGCATCCCTTGAGTTCCAAGACTATGTCCTCATTTGGTGGGAACAAGTCATTGGGCGCCGCGAGGCAAGAGGTGAACCACCCATCACTACTAGGGCACAAATGAAGGATGTCATGAGAGAACGCTTCGTGCCTACCTACTACAACCACGGCCTCTTCAAAAAACTCCAACAACTCAAGCAAGGAACCAAGAGCGTTGAAGAATACTACAAGGAGATGGAGATTTCAATGATAAGAGCCAATGTGACGGAAGATGATGAGCAAACTATGGCACGTTTCTTGAATGGACTCAATCATCCCATCAAGAAGATCGCTGATTTCCAACCATACTCAAATCTCATTGAGCTCGTGCACCAAGCTACCAAAGCGGAACGCCAAGTGCAAGATGACTTCAAGTACGCCAAGTTCTCATCCAAGTCCTATGGCTTCTCCAATAACCAAGCTTCAACGACTCCAACGCCAACTACAAGAACGTCTACTTCCAACATCGACAAGCCGACTTCCAAGAAATCTTCATCAACTACAAGTCATCCTCCTACGAGCAACTTCAAGCCGAGAGCTTCATCTTCATCTACCCCAACCGATGAGACTGTAAAGACGAGTTCCCTCAAGTGTTTCACTTGCGGAGGCCGAGGCCACAAGTCCTATGAGTGCACCAACAAGCGCACAATGATCTTCAACGACGATGGCACTTATGATTCCATGAGCGAAGGAGAAATGGAAGCCCTTGAGAAAGTGGCCATGCACCGCCAAGTGAACAATGAAGAAGAACAAGTCTTTTGTGATGAAGATTCAAGCCCCGCTCTTGTTGTCTCCAAGGTCTTGACTCTTCAACATCAACAAGAAAAAGATCAAAGATGCCATATCTTTCACACCAAGGCCGGAATCAATGGACGATCCGTCAAGGTCATCATCGTTGGAGGGAGTTGCCACAACTTAGCAAGTGAAGAACTATGCTCCAAGCTCCAATTGGTCAAGATGAAGCACCCTCACCCCTACAAGGTTCAATGGCTAAGCGACACCGGCACCATACAAGTCGAGGATAGAGTACAATCTCTTTCAAGATCGGCGCCTATGAAGACACATTGGAATGTGATGTCCTTCCGATGACCGTTTGCCACCTCCTCCTTGGACGGCCATGGCAATTTGACCGAGGTGTCATTCACAATGGGCGTACAAATCACTATAGCTTCAAGATGAAAGGGAAAGAGTTCGTGCTACGTCCTATGTCTCCAAGCCAAGTGATAGCCGACAAGCAAGCCACCCATCGTGGAGAAAATAGTGAGAGAGCGATCCACCAAAAAGAGAGTGAGCGCCACAAGCCCAAATTGAGTGACTCCACGATGAGCGACAAGAAAAACCTAGTTCTCTTTGCCACCAAACATGAGATGAGAGAAGTGTGTGAGAACCCATCAAGTGTCCTACACTATGTCCTATTGTGCAAGGACGAGGTCACAAAAACTAACAACTCTCACGATCTACCTTTGGTGTTATCTTCTCTCTTGCAGGAATTCCAAGATGTTTTCCCCGATGAGCTACCTCCGGGTCTACCTCCACTACGAGGCATTGAGCACCGAATTGATCTCATCCCCGGAGCGCCGCTTCCCAACAAGGCTCCATACCGCGTCAACCCCGAAGAAACCAAAGAAATACAAAGGCAAGTAAAGCATCTCATAGACCATGGTCATGTGCGTGAAAGTTTGAGTCCTTGCGCCGTACCGGTCATTCTTGTGCCAAAACGTGACGGTAGCTTTCGCATGTGCTCCGATTGTAGACCTATCAATGCTATCACCGTTATATATAGGTACCCCATTCCACGCCTTGATGATATGCTTGATGAACTTAGTGGTGCCACTATATTTTCCAAAATTGATCTTAAGAGTGGTTACTATCAAATCCGCATACAAGAGGGTGATGAATGGAAAACCGCCTTCAAAACCAAGTTTGGTTTGTATGAGTGGTTAGTCATGCCTATGGGTCTTTCGGAAGCACCGGACACGTTTATGCGCCTTATGAATCATGACTTTCGCCCTTACTTTGGTATATTTGTTGTGGCTTACTTCGATGGCATTCTTGTGTTTAGCAAATCTATCCACGAACATGTCATCCATGTCCGCACAGTATTGCAAACTCTTAGAAAAGAGCGTCTCTATGCTAATATGGAGAAATGCCTATTTGGTGTTGATAAGCTTGTTTTCTTGGGTTTCGTGGTCTCTTCTAAGGATGTTCATGTTGATGAATCTAAGATCAATGCTATTAAAACTTGGCCCCAACCAACCAATTTGCAACAAGTGTGTAGTTTTCTTGGTTTAGCCGGTTTTCTACCGTCGATTTGTGAAGGATTTTAGCACCATTGCTTCACCTTTGCATGCTTTGAGCAAGAAGAATGCGCCTTTTATTTGGGGACCATCTCAAGATATTACTTTCAATGAGCTTAAGAATTTTCTTACTCATGCTCCCGTGCTTGCTTTACCCAACTTCGACAAGCCTTTTGAGATTCATTGCGATGCTAGCGGTAATGGCATAGGAGGCGTGTTAACGCAAGAGAAGAGCCCCATAGCTTACTTTAGTGAGAAACTTTCCGGAGCGCAACTCAACTATCCCATCTATGACAAAGAGCTATATGCTTTAGTCCGTGTTTTACATGAATGGGAACATTACCTTCATCCCCACGAGGTTATCATTCATACCGATCATGAGACCCTCAAGTATCTGAAGGGTCAAACTAAGTTGAACAAGCGTCATGCTAAATGGAGTGAATTCATTGAGTCTTTTCCCTATGTCATCAAGTACATCAGGGGTAAAGAAAACATCGTCGCGGATTCTCTTTCCCGCATATGCATGCTAGTCATGCAACTCGAGTTAGATGTCATTGGCTTCGAGCATATCAAAGATTTGTATGCGCATGATGAAACTTTTGCCACCCCTTATGCCAAGTGTTTGTCGAATACATCATGGGAGCGCTATTACATCAAAGACGGCTACCTTATGAGAGCTAACAAACTTTGCATGCCCAAGTCGTCCCTTCGTTTATTGCTTTTGCTGGAATCGCATGGAGGAGGATTAATGGGACACTTTGGACGCGATAAGACGTTCGCCACGCTCTCGAAGAGCTACTTTTGGCCAAAGATGTTTCGGGACGTCAATCGCTTCACCAACCGATGTTCGACATGCCGCAAAGCTAAGTCCAAAGCTCAATATCATGGCCTCTATATGCCTCTACCCATTCCATACCAACCATGGGAAGATATTAGCATGGACTTTGTGCTTGGTTTGCCTAGAACCCGAAATGGCAAGGATTCAATTTTTGTTGTCGTGGACCGTTTCTCCAAAATGGCTCATTTCATTCCTTGCAACAAGATAGACGATGCTTCACATATTGCAAATTTGTTTTGTAGGGAAATCTTGCGCCTTCATGGAGTGCCAAAGACTATCGTCTCGGACCGCGACGTCAAGTTCCTTAGCTACTTTTGGAAGACTCTATGCGCCAAGCTCAGAATCAAGCTAATCTTCTCCACGGCATACCATCCTCAAACCGACGGCCAAACGGAGGTGAAAACCCGCACACTCTCCGCTCTACTTCGAGTACTCATCAAGAAGAACATCAAGGAGTGGGAGGAGTGTCTACCCATCACTGAGTTCGCATACAACCAAGCAAGACACTCAACAACCGGCAAGTCCCCTTTCGAGGTTGTCTACGGATTCAACCCTTTGTCACCATTGGATATTCTTCCTCTACCACTCCAAGAGCGCATCAATTTGGACGCAAGTGCGCGTGTGACACATCTCAAGAAGATGCATGAAGATACAAGAAACACCATCGAGCGCCAAGTTCAACGCCTTGCGACCAAGCTCAACTTGAACAAGCAACCTATGGTCTTCCACATTGGTGATCAAGTGCGGCTACAGCTTCGCAAGGACCGCTTCTCACAAGAATGCAAATCCAAGCTTCATCCACGAGCGGATGGACCCTTCAAGGTGCTTGCACGCTACAACGACAACGCTTACAAGATCGACCTTCCACGCGACAAGTACAATGTGAGCGACATCTTCAACGTCAAAGATCTCTCTCTTTTCCATGGTGATGAAGATTTTGATCCGAGGATGGATCTTCCCCAAGGGAGGGGAGATGATGCGGAGCGTCCCAAGGTCATCCCCATGGACCTACCATCGTCTCACCAAGTGCCTACCAGGCCCATGACTCGATCACATGCAAGAGCCCTTGAAACCGAGGTGACATCTCTCCTCTCACAATTCCACTCCGATGCACATGAAGCATGGCTACTACCTCATATGGATAAATTATGCATACTCAGGTACAATGAAGAATCTAAGGGGCAAGGCAGAAGAAGAGGAAGATGGACGAGAAGACGGAGAAGAAGAAGAGCTGCAGGAAATTTCCCAGCCACCGGACGACCGGCCGGGACCGAACGTTCGGCGCCTGAAGCGTCAGCCGAGCTCCAGCCAGCGGGCGTCCGGCCCAGACCGGACGACCGGTGCCCTGCACCCGAAGCGAACGAGCGGACGTCCGGTCCAGACCGGACGACCGGCGCCCCAGCACCCGAGCCAACATCAGCGGGAGTCCGGAGCCTCCGGACGTCCGGCACCCCCATCACAGAGCAGAACCAGCGGACGACCGGAGGACACCGGACGTCCGGCAGCTCCTGAGACACCGGACGACCGGTCCCCAGCGGACGTTCGGTACCTAGCTGCGTCCAGATTCGGGCCCGAGGCCCATGTACCCCTTCACTTCGCCCCTTTTTGCACTTAGACTATAAATAGACCCCCCATTCATCCTAGCTAGGGTTAGCGTTGGTTTAGCTCATATGTCGAGATAGAGCTTCGCTCATCCATACCGATCTCCTCCTCGAGAGAGACTGCGGCCCCTCTTCGGAGAAGATCAACTTGGATTCAAGACCCCCTCTTGGGCGGCCCCATCAAGACCTCCTTCTAGGAGAAGAACCGGTTACTTGTATCGTCCTTTGTTGACCTTGGATCATCGTGTATATGTTTGTGTTTCGGGGATCTAGCACATGTGTAATCGAATCTTGTTGGTTTGAGTGATTCTCTCGTGTTTTCCCTCGTGATTTCCTCTTGTGTTCTTCGTGTTCCCTGTAGGGATCTGCTCCTTTCGTGAAAGATCGGCCATCTCGGGTTCCACCCTACATCAAGTTTCCTTTGGGTATCCCATGAAGACACATTTCTCCGATTTGGGTTTGAGCTTATCAGGTTGAAGCTTTTTCACATAAGCATCATAGCCCCAAACTTTAAGAAATGACAATTTTGGTTTCTTGCCAAACCATAGTTCATAAGGCGTCGTCTCAACGGATTTTCATGATGCCCTATTTAATGTGAATGCAACCGTCTCTAAAGCATAACCCCCAAACGATAGCGGTAAATCAGTAAGAGACATCATAGATCGCACCATATCTAATAAAGTGCGGTTACGATGTTTGGACACACCATTACGTTGTGGTGTTCCAGGTGGCGTGAGTTGCGAAACTATTCCGCATTATTTCAAATGAAGACCAAACTCATAACTCAAATATTCACCTCCACGATCAGATCGTAGAAACTTAATTTTCTTGTTACGATGATTTTCCACTTAACTCTGAAATTCTTTGAACTTTTCAAATGTTTCAGACTTATGTTTCTTCAAGTAGATATACCCATATCTGCTCAAATCATTTGTGAAGGTAAGAAAGTAACGATACCCGCCGCGAGCATCAACACTCATCGGACAACATAAATCAGTATCTGTTATTTTCAACAAGTTTGTTGCTCGCTCCATTGTTCCAGAGAACGGAGTCTTAGTCATCTTGCCCATGAGACATGGTTCGCAAGCATCAAGTGATTCATAATCAAGTGATTCCAAAAGCCCATCAGCATGGAGTTTCTTCATGCGCTTTACACCAATATGACCTAAACGGCAGTGCCACAAATAAGTTGCACTATAATTATTAAACTTATATATTTTGGCTTCAATACTATGAACATGTGTATCAGTACTATCAAGATTTATAAAAATAGACCACTCATCAAGGGTGCATGACCATAAAAGATATTACTCATATAAATAGAACAACCATTATTCTCTGATTTAAATGAATAACCGTCTCGCATTAAACAAGATCCATATATAATGTTCATGCTCAACGCTGGCACCAAATAACAATTATTTAGGTCTAAAACTAATCCCGAAGGTAGATGTCGAGGTAGCGTGCCGACGGCGATCACATCGACTTTGGAACCATTTCCCACGCGCATCGTCACATTGTCCTTAGACTATCTTCGCTTAATCCGTAGCCCCTGTTTCGAGTTGCAAATATTAGAAACAGAACTAGTATCAAATACCCAGGCGCTATTGCGAGCATTAGTAAGGTACACATCAATAACATGTATATCAAATATACCTTTCACTTTGCCATCCTTCTTCTCCGCCAAATACTTGGGGCAGTTCCGCTTCCAGTGACCAGTCCCTTTGCAGTAGAAGTACTCAGTCTTAGGCTTAGGTCCATACTTGGGCTTCTTCACTTGAGCATCAACTAGCTTGCCATTCTTTTTTAAGTTCCCCTTCGTGCCTCTACCCTTTTTCTTGAAACTGGTGATCTTGTTGACAACCAACACTTGATGCTCCTTCTTGATTTCTACCTCCGTAGCCTTTAGCATTGCGAAGAGCTCGGGAATTGTCTTATCCATCCCTTGCATATTATAGTTCATCACGAAGCTCTTATAGCTTGGAGGCTGTGATTGAAGAATTCTGTCAATGACACTATCATCAGGAAGATTAACTCCCAGCTGAGTCAAGTGGTTGTGGTACCCAGACATTCTGAGTATATGTTCACTGACAGAACTATTCTCCTCCATTTTGTAGCTATATAACTTATTGGAGACTTCATATCTCTCAATCCAGGCATTTGCTTGAAATATTAACTTTAACTCCTGGAACATATCATATGCTCCATGACGTTCAAAACATCGTTGAAGTCCCAGTTCTAAGCCGTAAATCATGGCACACTGACGTTCATAACATCTGGTGTTGCTCCTGCAGCGGGTTTGTCACCTAGCGGTGCTTCTAGGACGTAATTCTTCTGTGCAGCAATGAGGATAATCCTCAAGTTACGGACCCAGTCTGTGTAATTGCTACCATCATCTTTCAACTTAGCTTTCTCAAGGAACACATTAAAATTCAACGGAACAACAGCACGGGCCATCTATCTACAACAACATAGACATGCAAAATACTATCAGGTACTAAGTTCATGATAAATTAAAGTTCAATTAATAATATTACTTAAGAACTCCCACTTAGATAGACATCCCTCTAATCATCTAGGTGATCACGTGATCCATATCAACTAAACCATGTCCGATCATCACGTGTGATGGAGTAGTTTTCAATGGTGAACATCACTATGTTGATCATATATACTATATGATTCACGCTCGACCTTTCGGTCTCAGTGTTTCGAGGCCATATCTGCATATGCTAGGATCGTCAAGTTTAACCTGAGTATTCGGTGTGTGCAAAACTGGCTTCCACCCGTTGTATGTGAACGTAGAGCTTATCACACCCGATCATCACGTGGTGTCTCGGCACGACGAACTGTAGCAACGGTGCATACTAAGGGAGAACACTTATACCTTGAAATTTAGTGAGAGATCATCTTATAATGCTACTGCTGAACTAAGCAAAATAAGATGCATAAAGGATAAACATCACATGCAATCAATATAAGTGATATGATATGGCCATCATTATTTTGTGCCTTTGATCTCCATCTCCAAAGCACCGTCATGATCACCATCGTCACCGGCTTGACACCTTGATCTTCATCGAAGCATCATTGTCGTCTCGCTAACTATTACATCTACGACTATCGCTACCACTTAGTGATAAAGTAAAGCAATTACATGGCGATTGCATTTCATACAATAAAGCGGCAACCATATGGCTCCTGCCAGTTGCCGATAACTCTGTTACAAAACATGACCATCTCATACAATAAAATTTAGCATCATGTCTTGACCATATCACATCACAACATGCCCTGCAAAAACAAGTTAGACGTCCTCTACTTTGTTGTTGCAAGTTTTATGTGGCTGCTACAGGCTTCTAGCAAGAACCGTTCTTACCTACGCATCAAAAACCACAACACGGTATAGTGATTGCTTTTTGATCTTCAGAAAGAACCCTGTTCATTGAATCCGATTCAACTAAAGTTGGATAAACTGACACCCACTAGCCACCTATGTGCGAAGCACGTCAGTAAAACATTCTCGCGTAAACGTACGCGTAATGTCGGTCTGAGCCGCTTCATCCAACAAAACCGCTGGATCAAGAATCAACTAGTGACTGCAAGCAATATGTATATACCCACGCCCACAACTCCTTTGTGTTCTACTCGTGCATATAACATATACGCATAGACCTGGCTCTGATGCCACTGTTGGGGAACGCGGTAATTTAAAAAAAAATCCTATGCAGACGCAAGATCTATCTAGGTGATGCATAGCAACAAGAGGGGATAGAGTGTTGTCTACATACCCTCGTAGACCGTAAGCGGAAGCATTATATAACGCAGTTGATGTAGTCGTACGTCTTCATGGTCCGACCGATCCTAGCACCTAAGGTACGACACAACCGTGATCTGCACACGTTCAGCTCGGTGACGTCCCATGAACTCTAGATCTAGCTGAGTGTCAAGGGAGAGCTTCGTCAGCACGACAGTGTGATGACAGTGATGATGAAGTTACCGACGCAGGGCTTCGCCTAAGCTCTACAATGATATGACCAAGGTGGAAATCTGTGGAGGGGTGCACCGCACACGGCTAAACAATCAACTTGTGTCTTCTAGGGTGCCCCCTCCCCACATATATAAAGGCGGGAGGGGGAGGCCGGCCGACCCTCTCTAGGCATGCCAAGGGTGGAGGAGTCCTCCTCCTAGTAGGAGTAGGACTCCCCCTTTTCCTAGTCCCACTAGGAATAGAAGGAAGATGGAGAAGGAGAAAGGAAACGGGGGTCGGCCCCCTCACCCAATTCGGATTGGGCTTGGGGGGCGTAGGCTGCCTTCTCTTCTCTCCCACTAAGGCCCATTAAGGCCCATATACTCCCTGGGGGGTTCCGGTAACCCCCCGGTACTCCGTTAAATGCCTGAACTCACCTGAAACCATTCCGATGTCGAAACACAACCTTCCAATATATCGATCTTTATGTACCGGCCATTCCGAGACTCCTCGTCATGTCCGTGATCATATCCGGGACTCCGAACTACCTTCGGTACATCAAAAACCATAAATGCATAATACCGATCGTCACCGAACATTAAGCGTGCGGACCCTACGGGTTCGAGAACTATGTAGACATGACCGAGACTCATCTTCGGTCAATAACCAATAGTGGAACCTGGATACTCATATTGGTTCCTGATACGTCTCCGTCGTATCTATAATTCTTAATTGTTCCATGCCAATATCATTCAACTTTCATATACTTTTTGGCAACTTTTTATATTATTTTTGGGACTAACATATTGATCCAGTGCCCAGTGCAAGTTCCTGTCTGTTGCATGTTTTTGGTTTCGCAGAATATCTATATCAAACGGAGTCCAAACGGGATAAAAACAGATAGAGCTTATTTTTGGAAAATATGGAAAATTCGGAAGGAAAATCAACGCGAACCAGTGCCCGAGGTGGTCACGAGGCAGGGGGGTGCCCCCCCCCCTTAGGGCGCGCCCCCTACCCTCGTGAGCCCACCGTAAGGTGGTTGACGCTCTTCTTTTGCCGCAAGAAAGCTAATATTCGGGAAAAAATCACGGCGAAGGTTTCAGGCCAATCGGAGTTACGGATCTCCATATATATACGAAACGGTGAAACAGAGCCAGAGGAGAACGCAGAACCAGAGAGAAACAGAGAGATAGATCCAATCTCGGAGGGGCTCTCGCCCCTCCCATGCCATGGAGGCCAAGGACCAGAGGGGAAAACCTTCTCCCATCTAGGGAGGAGGTCAAGGAAGAATAGGAAGAAGGGGGCCCCTCTCCCCCTCTCCTCCGGTGGCGCCGGAACGCCGCCGTGGCCATCATCATCATCACCACGATCTTCACCAACACCTCCGCCATCTTCACCAACATCTCCATCACCTTCCCCCCTCTATATACAGCGGTCCACTCTCCCGCAACCCGCTGTACCCTCTACTTGAACATGGTGCTTTATGTTTCATATTATTATCGAATGATGTGTTGCCATCCTATGATGTCTGAGTAGATTTTCGTTGTCCTATCGGTGGTTGATGAATTGCTATGATTGATTTAATTTGCTTGTGGTTATGTAACACCCCGGTAGTTCAGCTACAGTAATCACACGCTAATGGTGCCATGTCATCACAATTAATTGCTACACCTCACTTTGATCCAAACTAAGTTTTAAATCAAAATCAAAATAATATTTCTTCAAAATGCAAAACAAAACTATTTAGAAATTTCCAAATAATCCCCTAGTATTGGTAAAAATAATGCCAACTCCTTTTGGTTGCCCAAAATGTCCCTAGCAATTAAAACAGAGGATCAACACCACTTATGGGAGCCTTTTAAATTTAAACATAATCCAGATGATTTCAAAATGCCCCTAAACTTTGTTGGTAGATCCAAAACTTTTCAAAGTAATTATGTGACAAGTTTCATGTGCAGTAAAATCCATTTGAAATTAAATAAAATACAAACAGTGTTACAATGATTTTGTTAAAAAAATGAAAAGGTTAGTGATGCATCAGCCGAAGCGTAATAGACGTCAGCGACTGAGCGGCGCACGCCGGGTTGGACTGCGTAAGCTCCTGCCTTGTTGAAGGAGGTAGCTAGGTCTGCTCACCGGCCGCGTACGCAACATGCAGGAGTTCCCGGGAGATGGCCCATGACCCCTGGGGGCATAGGTTTAGTCCGACGTGCTGGCCTCTCTATTAAGCCTAGGTCGGGTTGCGGCATATTGTTTGGCCGAGGCCGGGCATGACCCAGGAAAGTGTGACCGGCCGGAGTTAATCGAGCGTGGTGGGTAAGTTGGTGCACCCCTGCAGGGAAGAAAACATCTATCGATAGCCTGTCCTACGGTAACGGACACTTGAAGTTGTATCCCAATCGATACAACTAGAACTAGATACTTGTGATGAGAAATGGATTGTGATGAGACTTGGATATGATATGATAACTGGATAGTATGGCTCTGGGATTGCTTTCTCGCAGGGAGTCGAGAAAGGATCTCTGGCCGAGGTTGATAACACTTCTACTACTTTACTTTATGCTACTCTACTCCCTTCTGTTGCTGCAAAATGGTGGTTTCCAGAAGAAGCTAGTCTTCGATAGGCTAGACTTTCCCCTTCCCTTCTGGTATTCTGTAGTTTAGTCCACAGATACAACCCATTCCTTTGATACAGATGCATACTTAGTTTAGATCTGATGTAAGTCTTGCGAGTACTTTGGATGAGTACTCACGGTTGCTTTGCTACTTCTTTTCCCCCATACCCGATTGTTGCGACCAGATGATGGATCCCGGGAGCCAGATGACGCCATTGATGACTACTACTACCCGGAGGATGCCTACTACTACGTGACGACCGCTGATGACTTGGAGCAGTTAGGAGACTCCCAGGCAGAAGGCCTTGCCTTTTCGATCGTTGCTGCTTTTGTGCTAGCCTTCTTAAGCCAACCTTGTTTAACTCATGTCTGTACTCAGATATTGTTGCTTCCGCTGACTCTTGTGTTTTCGAGCTTATGTATTCAAGCCCTCGAGGCCCCTGGCTTGTAATATAAAGCTTGTATTGTTTTAATTTGTGTCTAGAGTTGTGTTGTGATATCTCCCCGTGAGTCCTTGATCTTGACCGTACACATTTGCGTGTATGATTAGTGTACGGTCAAATCGGGGGCGTCACAAGTTGGTATCAGAGCCGACTGCCTGTAGGTAGCCCCGTTTCCAACTCCTTGGCCGAAGTTGAGTCTAATCACTGAAAAACTTTTACTAACATGGCTGTGCGTCTTATGGGCCCACGTCGCCATTGGGTGGTATTAGGATCTTTTACTCCTCGTCTATACTCGGGGACTCTGATCTCTCTCCTATTCGGGTTAAATGGATTTACTAACTCGAACATTAGGATCTTGTGATCACATCCGCCCGGAGAGCCCCTTATTTTAAATGATCGCCTGTTGCATCAGAAGATTCCGAAGATACTCTACGATATTCTCTCAAGACATTGTGCCTATTGCCTTTGCAATTCCCTACCACCGTAATATCCTTATGGATAACTACACACATTTGCCAATCTTACACTCTATCCCATTGATCTTGTTATTACAAGATGCCCTGAACTGCTCTCCTTTTTCTGAGAATCCTTTGAGCTTACTGCCTTGCAGTTCCTTGTCACTGTATACCCCTACGGATAACTTTGTGCACCTACCGAGTATCCGCTCATCCTCAGTTGATTCATGTACTTCGCAAAAAACTTCGCAACACCATTCGTTCTTGTGAAAATCCTCAACAGCCTATTGTTCTTGAATTTCTTGCTTGCTTGCATTATGGTTAATACCATAAGTGTAGTAATCTTATTGTCATCCTTTGTCATTATCATTTTGATTCCGTTGATACAATATGTTGCAAATGCTCGCAATCCTCAATCAGATCCTAGAATTCATCCTTCCAGCTCAGACGTCATTTTAACATGTGCTGGATCTCGACCACTCAAATCGCCATCGATTGTACCCCTATGGCTATTCTACCTATCCATCCCTAATCAGAGCATTGCTTCTGATCCCTTGTCTTAGAATTCATAATTCCTTTGTAATTGAGCCTTGAGTTAGCCAGTTGTTTTTATAATCTGATCTCCTTGCATTCTCTCTTCCTCTGGTTGAATACTGATGCTCACATCAAATCCCTTGCGGACCACCAGACTCCCCTTTTTCGGATTTTATCCGACAACGTCCTTCATATTCAATAAGCTTGTGAGCCTTTCCTCAGATACATAATGCTTTTGGCAAATTGTATCCTCCGCTTTCTCAAGCATGCTCTACTACCGAGCTTGTGTTATTATTCTTGAAATTTATGATATATGTTCCTAAGATGCCCCGATGGGTTGAACCTATGCCTTCCCTAATCTGCGTGAACTCGAAAGTTATGCGGATTATACTCTACTGGCTTTCGTCAGATAAAATTTCAATACTACAGCTTCACCAAGAGCGAGAAGTAAAATGAAAGGTTATGCATTGTAGAAGTAGGAGTCGACCCTGAACCTTGTGTTCATGCCCACGGACACGGTGTGGGACTTATCATGAAAGCTTCTTGCAAGGATATTTAATCATTTGAATAATTCTTCTGGTATCGTGAATTGGATCCCTTGTAGTTATGGTCCCGACCATATTTCCTCCTTGATCCCATTTACTGGGTAAGTTACAATTACTTATCCTCTGCAAATCATTTCCCCGTCCAACCTCTACTCCGATTTACCTTCTGGCATTACACCTAGTACTTGATACTGGGAAGCTTTATACCCCCATCGGATCATTCCTAGCCTGATCGACTATATTTTGATCATGTCAACTTTTTAACTGTGCTACCTGGTCCTTATGCCCGGAGCAACTTCCGACGATGAGCAAAGCTTACATCGATCTTCCTCATCTTATCATTTCTCCTTGAACAACAAGCTTAATTTCGAGTTTGTGTCGTACCCATGGTTCCAATAACCTTTCGCTTCATCATTCCTTTGACTGGATGTCATCGCCGATCGATTACATCTTCATGAAATCTCTCGACAAGTGTGTCGTGATCATTATTAACATTCTGAGATTTTCCAGGATATCTATCAAATTCATGAGGAGAAATACAATCCTTTCCCTCGATGATTTATGTTATCATCGACAACATTCTTGCCTTCCCCAACACAAACTTGTTCATATAATTTTGGAAATACATCCTTTTTGGCATGTCGATGGATTGTGGTTGAGCCCGTCGGCCACACTCTTATCTTTTCCCTACTAAAATTGTATGACTTATTTTCTAAGTTGTTTCCGATGGATCCTTGGTGTATCCAAAGTCTGACCTTTGCTTGAAACCATGTAAATGCTATCTCGAAGCATGTCTGTGGTAATCCGATCTCCAATGAGAACATTTGAAGCATGATACTAAATTTTCTTTATCAATTATCCAAACACCGTTGTATGGGTAATGTCAGGAATTTTCTTCCCCCTTACCTAAATGGTTCTATACTTCTACCCTGTAATGGATATCATGCTCTGCTTGTCCTCGGGAAGGATATACCCCTGAAATATGTGTTTAAACACATTTTCCTTTCCATTGTTCTATTTAATCTGACAATTACATTTTCCTTTCCATTGGTTTGTTTAAACCTTATTGTGATCTATATTATATAAGCAGTAATATTTCCCTGCTTATATCAACACCTCATTGTATCTCTCTGTCAGTAAGACCCTGTTATTATTGTTGATGACATTCGGTAGCCACCGATGGACGAGAACTTTGCCTAATGGCCCGCCTCGTTCAACGAGCAGGAAAATGGTTCTCTTCGTCCCTCGCCCTTGGCACCGATGTTGTTGCCAACATAACTGACAGGCTATCCTCTGACATGCCTTGCTACCATGACCGTGCTATATGTCAGCGTCCTTCCTACTTTTGAACCACATGGTGGGCCCATACCCACAGTTCAACAGGATCGAAACCTGACTCTCCTATACATCCTTGATTCCGAAGCATCCTTTGCACTTGCCTTCGTATGTAATTCATGAGCCACCGTCCTAGAGATGATCTATTCTGGTATCAGACGCAATACTTATTCCGTTGCTCTGAACCCCCCCATCACACTCTACTTTAGGCATCGAACGATTGCTTACCCGTTTGAAACTTTCATACCCCCCCTATAATGTTCTCAAGGTGTTTCATATAATCAACTCGACAGACACTTTATACTTCTTCCCTGAGTTAATCGCCCGATGCTCAGTCTTGTTAAAACCCTTCCTTATAGAGTTTTCCCCTCTCATCCTTTCGTAAGTACGGTGAAGATCCTGAAGAGAGGACGATGACTTCATCAAGATACCCTGATGCAGCGAAATGAAGGCATCAAAGAAAGGGACCAATTTCTTCGATAAGGGCAACCAAGACCGTGAAGACTCGGTAGAATTTCATAACCAACTCTTTCCCCCCTTACTCCACTCTTAAATCTCGGGACGAGATTTATTGTAGTGGAGGAGATTTGTAACACCCCGGTAGTTCAGCTACAGTAATCACACACTAATGGTGCCATGTCATCGCAATTAATTGCTAAACCTCACTTTGATCCAAATCGAGTATTAAATCAAAGTCAAAATAATATTTCTTCAAAATGCAAAACAAAACTATTTAGAAATTTCCAAATAATCCCCTAGTATTGGTAAAAATAATGCCAACTCCTTTTGGTTGCCCAAAATGTCCCTAGCAATTAAAACAGAGGATCAACACCACTTATGGGAGCCTTTTAAATTTAAACATAATCCAGATGATTTCAAAATGCCCCTAAACTTTGTTGGTAGATCCAAAACTTTTCAAAGTAATTATGTGACAAGTTTCATGTGCAGTAAAATCCATTTGAAATTAAATAAAATACAAACAGTGTTACAATGATTTTGTTAAAAAAATGAAAAGGTTAGTGATGCATTGCACTGTTGGGCTTCAACTCAACACGTACGGCCAGCCCAGCCCACATGGGGCATCCCCTTCCTCTCGCTACAGTGGAGGCAGGGGGTAACCGTGGCGGCCATCCGCCGGCCGTGGCCACGTGCCGGCCATCGACGCACCCCTGGCTGCCTACAAGACCGACCCCGCGACCCCGGTCAAACCCTAGCCACTACCCCCTTCTCCCCCTCGCTCTCCTCCCCGATCTGGAGTGGCACCCGACGGGGTCGACGCCGTCGCCGCGTCGATCCCGTGGCCACCGACCGCCTCTCATCTTCCCGGTGTGACCAGGAGCTCCGTCACGTCGCGCTCGTCCTCGCCAACTACTCCGTTCGCACCTGCAGGCCCCAAGACGATGCCACGGTCAACTTCCTCACCGTCACAGCCGCCGCACCTCGCCGTCGATTCGCTGCTCCGGTCCGTCCCCAACCACTCTCAAGCTCGCCTGTGTCCTCCCCCGTGAGCACCCCGTCGTTTTCCCACTGATCCCCTGCGAGTCCATCGCGATAGATGCCCCCCAAACGTAAGCCGCTGTGGCCGGGCTCGAGTTCCGGCCACCCCGTGCGCGCCCTGGACTCCCTTGCCGGCACCCGTCCGCGCGCGCCCGGCTCGCCCGCCTGCTGCTGCAGCTGCTGCTACCCTGCGTCGCCACGGCCACGCGCTGCTCTGCCTGCAGCTGCTTGCGGCGCTGCCACTGGTGCTGTTGCCGCCCCGCTACGCCAACCTGCGTGCGTGTGCGCTCGCCTTCTGCTGATGCTGTCTTGCCGAGCCTGCTGCTATTGATTGCTGCGCTGATGCTCTTGCTTCCTACTGATGCTTCTCCATTGTCGCTGCTAGCTGTGCTTGCGCCGCTGCTCCTGTACTGCGGCTTACTACTGATGTTGCCTAATCCTATTACTAGACTGTTGCTTGCTACTGCTACTGCTGCTAATGGCCGTGACTCTGCGCCCATGCGAGTTGACCATGGCAACACAGCCGTGGCTGGATGTGTGGCCGGCCATGCTCTAATTTGTAGTACTAATTAGGTAGTAGTACTAGTTAGGTTAGCTAGTTTAGTTGTTTACTAATTTATGCTAAATAAAACAATGACATGTGGCCAAATAATTTTATCTAGACACTAGTTAGTTTCAGTGACAATGACATGTGGGCCACACTGTCCTTGTTGACTAGTCAAAGGTTGACTGAGTTGACTGCACTTAAGATTTTAATTTTCGGATTAAAACAATTTCAGAAAATTTTAGAAAATCAATGAAAACTTTAGAAAATCATATTAAATAAACCTTAGCTCGGATCGAAAAACTTTATACATGAAAGTTGCTCAGAATGACGAGACGAATCCGGATACGCTGCCCGTTCGTCCGTCACGCATCCCTAGCATAGCGAAGACGCAACTTTCCCTTTCCGATTTATCTGACCGAAAACGCGGAACACCGGAGATTTTTTCTTGGATGTTTCTCCCCTTCACCACTATCGCCTAGTACCGCGTTAGGTCACCCCTAGCACCGCGTTTTGCCTTGTTATATTTTGTGATGCATTGTTTGCTCTGTATTTACTGTTTCTTCCCCCTCTTCTCTCCGGTAGACCCCGAGACCGATGCAGCTCCTGTGATCGACTACGTCGACGACAACCCCTCCTTGCCAGAGCAACCAGGCAAGCAAACCCCCCTTGAGCATTCCGATATCGCCCATTTCTTTCTCTCTTATGCTTGCATTAGAACTGCTACTGCTTTCTGTATGATCCTACTCTGATGCATAGCCTGTTGTTGTTACCTGTTTTCATACCTTACCTGCTTATCCTAAACTGCTTAGTATAGGTTGGTTAGAGATCCATCAGTGACCCCCCATCTTGTCCCAGTTGCCCCGCTTTATGTTCGATGACTCGATCAACGTGATCGACGTTCAGGCCCCGACACCGCACATCACCCCCCTTAGTTGTACGACTCTGTAGAGTAACCATCGAGTGCCGAGGGTGGAACCTCTTACATCACTTCTGATGAGACCTCTGTAGAGTAGCTATTCGGTCGTGGTCATCAAGGGTGATTTCCTCCTTAACCACTTCCGTTACGGCTCTGTCGTGCAACCCCTCAAGTGTGAACCTCGAGGGTGGATCCTCTTACGTACACCTTGATGATCACATCGAGTGGAATTCACCGGGGGTGATTCCTCGGGTTTTCCCCTTGGTGTTAGACACACAATTACTATGGTTACTATGACTTTACACTGAACCATGTTACTAAAGACAGGTCGGCCCTGAGGGGTACCCGCGCGAGCTTAATAGCGAGTGATGTGGAGTCGAGTTGACCTGGAAGGTGCCCGCGAGATACTTACGAGGCGTGGCCGGGCATTCTTAGCCCTTGCCGCAAGTACTCGAGACGGGGCGACGGGGTCACATCGATCGTGAGTCTCTGCTTGTTACCGCGTGCTTCTAATCCACTACGGTTTGGATATTTGATCCGAGGGGCCTCTGGCCTGATAGCACTAACCATCACGTGGGCATAGTATGGGCGTTCTGCGTCGTATGCATCAGCCGAAGCTTAATAGACGTCAGCGACTGAGCGGCGCGCGCCGGGTTGGACTGCGTAAACTCCTGCCTTGTTGAAGGAGGTAGTTAGGTCTGCTCACCGGCCGCGTACGCAACGTGCAGGAGTTCCCGGGGAGATGGCCCATGACCCTTGGAGGCATAGGTTTAGTCCAGCGTGCTGGCCTCTCTATTAAGCCTAGGTCGGGTTGCGGCGTATTGTTTGGCCGAGGCCGGTTATGACCCAGGAAAGTGTGTCCGGCCGGAGTTAATCGACCATGGTGGGTAAGTTGGTGCACCCCTGCAGGGAAGAAAACATCTATCGATAGCCTGTCCTACGGTAACGGACACTTGGAGTTGTATCCCAATCGATACAACTAGAACTGGATACTTGTGATGAGAAATAGATTGTGATGAGACTTGGATATGATATGATAACTGGATAGTATGGCTCTGGGATTGCTTCTCGCAGGGAGTCGAGAAAGGATCTCTGGCCGAGGTTGATAACACTTCTACCACTTTACTTTATGCTACTCTACTCCCTCCTGTTGCTGCAAGATGGTGGTTTCCAGAAGAAGCTAGTCTTCGATAGGCTAGACTTTCCCCTTCCCTTCTGGCATTCTGTAGTTTAGTCCACAGATACAACCCATTCCTTTGATACAGATGTATACTTAGTTTAGATCTGATGTAAGTCTTGCGAGTACTTTGGATGAGTACTCACGGTTGCTTTGCTACTTCTTTTCCCCCATACCCGATTGTTGCGACCAGATGACGGATCCCAGGAGCCAGATGACGCCACTGATGACTACTACTACCCGGAGGATGCCTACTACTACGTGACGACCGCTGATGACTTGGAGCAGTTAGGAGGCTCCCAGGCAGAAGGCCTTGCCTTTTCGATTGTTGCTGCTTTTGTGCTAGCCTTCTTAAGGCAACCTTGTTCAACTCATGTATGTACTCAGATATTGTTGCTTCCGTTGACTCTTGTGTTTTCGAGCTTATGTATTCGAGCCCTCGAGGCCCCTGCTTGTAATATAAAGCTTGTATTGTTTTAATTTATGTCTAGAGTTGTGTTGTGATATCTTCCCGTGAGTCCTTGATCTTGATCGTACACATTTGCGTGTATGATTAGTGTACGGTCAAATCGGGGGCGTCACAGGTTATGTTGGGGATATTACTACTGGGCATAAACCGGCCTATCTGGGCCGGGTTAACTTCGTCAGTAGTTAAGTAAGTTAAAGCCTAAGAAGACAGAGGAGGGCTCAAGGCCCATGGTCGGCTCAAGGCCTGCAGCCGTAACCCGGCATTAGTAGTTAACCTGTATTGTAAGTTAGGAATAAGAAGAGACCAAACCGGACACATCTATGAGCCGGTATTGGGACTCCGTAAGCCTACGAGAGTCACCCGTGTATATAAGGGGACGACCCGGCGGCGGTTCAAGGAAAACATACAACAACTCGAGACATAGGCGAAGCTTGTTTGCTCCCTAGTCATCGAAACCCCAACAATCCCATCACAACTAGACGTAGGCTTTTACCTTCATCGAAGGGGCCGAACTAGTATAAACTCTCTTGCGTCCTTGTGTCCGCTTTAACCCCTTCAAGCTAACCCGTCGTGATGGCTCCACGACTAAGTCCTTTCTCTAGGACATCTGCCATGACAAAACCACGACAGTTGGCGCCCACCGTGGGGCTATCGCACGATGATTTCCGGTTCTTGGTGGGCTGCTTTGAAGGACTCGAGGGCTACGCTGTAGGCCGGATGACTAAGAGTCGTCGCGGCAAGCTCTACATCGACGACGCAGCCTGGGGCCCCGAGGCCGGCTCAATTGAGTACGGGTACCGGGTCCCCTTTGGTAGCATTCACGTTTTCATTGGCAAGATCGGTGAACCGGGCCCTGAGCCGGACATCTGCACCGACCTCGTCGAGACGGCTCAGCGTACGCAATCCGCCCGGGTTAAACCGGCCATGAAGCGTGCCTTCGTGGGAGTCATCCATGGAGGAAGTTATGAGGACGGATCGGAATTTCGCGGGGCGACTGTCGTTTGTTCCGGTGACGAATCTTCGACCGGAGAAACCGAATCTCTTTATCAGCTACAAGATGGCCGGATTGGGAGCTGTTTCGATGGCGACAGTATTCCGGACCCCTCTGATCTGCCCAACCGGGTTGGAATATTCATGGCCGGAACACAAGCAGCGCTTCATTCTTCGACAGCTTCGGCAACGATCTCCGGTTCAGCAGCGGCGACGGCTGCCGGGGCAGGAGGCCTTATGCACCCACCGGCTCAGGTTCTATCAAAACTATTTGATGTGTTGGCTGTGCTTATGGCGGAAGTTAATCCGCCAGATCAGGACGTTCACAACACGGAGATTGCAAAGGTAAAGGAACAGATCACCCAGGCCAAGGCGGATCTGGCGGCTGAGGACACCAGGATGGCCGCAGAGCGGTCCGCTTTAGACGCACAGGCCTACAGGCTTATATTGGACCAGAGCGCGTCGCATGAAGTCATGAGGAGGAAGCACCGATCCCGCTTACCTCCGGTTTTCGAGGCCAGAGACCTTTTCAACACTCCAGGACCAAGAGCCGGCAATCCGCTGGAGGGGAACTGGGCAGAAGCCCCTGGGACCGGTGCACCGGTTCAGCCTCGTCAGATGGACCCGCCTCGTCAAAACACCGTTATACCTCAGGATGCTTTAACACCTCTGGGTCACTACTCCAACCCAATGGACAATCTTGTTGCCGCTGCTGCACGGCTGGAGGCCATTCCAATTGAAGGTGACTCGCCGCAGGCAGTAGAGACGCGACGGGTCAAGGAATTTCTGAGGACAGCTTTGGCCCAACAGGAAGCGTACTCGTACAGCCGCGACCGGTCCACTCGACCCCCCGTCCAAGCCGGAGCTATAGCAGACATATGGATGAACCAGCAGTGTCGAGTAATGAACGACGTGGAGCACCCCGTGGCAACAACCCGACGGGTGGTGCTGATGACACTCAGGAAGTGGTGAACCGGGCCCGAGCGCGCAGGGAGGCCAAGTTAGCCGCACAGCATCAGGCTCGGCAGCTCACGCCGGTTCGTCCAACCATCTCGATCGAACCTGGTGTTACTTCTAGTTCTTTGGGGGTGCCTTGCCTTATCCCCGCTTTACACAATATGCGCCTGCCCAAGGATTTCAAAGGCCCGCGCAAGGTACCAAATTACACGACGGATCAACCTCCAGAGACATGGGTGGAGAGCTATGAGATGGCCATGGAGATGCTTGATGTGGATGACACGGCGTGTGTGAAATACTTCACCATGATGCTTGAAGGAACGGCCCGTACTTGGTTAAAAAGCTTGCTAGCTAATTCTATCAGTTCATGGGCCCAATTACGAACCCGGTTTATCAGCAATTTCAAGGATACCTGTAAACAGCCTATGTCGATAGTGAACTTAGCTGCATGCGTCCAGAAGGAAGGAGAATCAACGACTCATTGGGTGCACCGGGTTTCACAAGTGTTGCACTCCTCAGACCGCATCAACACTGACACCACAGTATTAACCCTAGAAGGCAACTGCCGGTTTGGGCCCCTGAAGTTGAAATTGGGACGGATGAAACGTCATTGCACCGACATGGGGACCCTCATGGCCGCTTTGGTGAAATATGCTGATTCTGATAGTACCAAGGATCCTGAATCTGATGATGACAAGACAGGGAAAGGAAAGAAGAATAGCAGCTCCAAAGGTCAGCAGCATCACTGGATAGGCAATGGCGGAGGAGGCAAGCGTAAAGCGGATGGTAACATGAACTTTGTGGCTAATACCAACGCATAGGACAATGGCCAGCGACGCAAGGGTAGGCCGAAAAATCGTAATGGAGCACCCAACCCTAACCCAAACCGCCTAAACTATCTGCTAAGCCAGCCCTGTCCAAGACATGGGACGAAGGAGGCGTGAGCAAACCACCTTTGGAAGGATTGCTTTATTATGCAGGAGTTCAAGAATTCTAATAATTTCCGGTATGATCACGAATCTGGCGGTGGCTCAGGATCCGGGCCGGGTTACGGTGGAGGAAGTTCCGGTTCAGGATTTAATGGTAATCCGGGCGGACATAATGGTCAAAGTAGTCAGAACAACCAGGGTGGTTACAACCAACAGCAGCAACAGTCAGGTTACCAGAGTAACCCAAAGCAGTTGAGTAGTGGGCAGTACCATGTCTTCACCACTAGCTTGGACAAGCGAGACCGGAAGGTTCAGAGGCGGGCAGTTAACTCTGTTGAATCGGCCATACCCCGTTATCTACGTTGGTCTGAACAGCCAATCATATGGAGCAGAGAGGATCACCCACCCCAGGTCGATAATCCGGGTCAGTTGGCTCTGGTGGTGGCGCCTCATGTGGGAGGTTATAAGTTCACCAAGGTGCTCATGGATGGAGGGAGCAGCATTAACATCCTGTACTATGAGACCTTCCGTCGTATGAGACTAACAGATAAGAATCTCAAACCGTCTAATACAGTATTCCACGGTGTAGTGCCTGGCAGATCAGCATATCCCGTTGGTAAGATAGCTCTGGAAGTGGCCTTTGGGGATGATCATGATTCCAGGTCGGAGACATTGACGTTTGAAGTGGTGAAAATCCAAAGTCCGTATCATGCCCTGTTTGGGCGACCGGCCTACGCCAAGTTTATGGCTCGGCCCTGTTATGTGTATTTGCAGCTCAAGATGCCGGGTCACAAGGGGACAATAACAGTTCACGGAAGCCGCAAAATCGCTTTGGAATGCGAGGAAGGAGATGCGGCTTATGCAGAGTCGGTTTGTGCCACCGAGGAGTTGAAGTACTATAAAGACAATGTTGATCCGGCGGACATGACTCCGTTGAAGAAGCCAACTACGGAGCATGATCCGGCCCTGAAGTTCAAATCGGCAGCAGAAACTAAGCTTGTTGACTTCATACCTAGCGATTCGTCCAAGCAGTTCAGCATCAGTGCCAACTTGGATCCGAAATAGGAAAGCGCGCTCATCGAGTTCATCCGTGAGAATCGGGACATTTTTGCATGGAAGCCTTCCGACATGCCAGGTGTACCGAGGCAACTCCCTGAGCACACACTTAATGTGGATCCTAAATATAAACCGGTGAAACAGTTCCTCCGTCGGTTTAACGAAGAAAGACGCAAGGCGATTGGAGAAGAGGTAGCCACGCTCTTAGCAACTGGCTTTATTTTTGAAGTTTTTCACCCTAAGTGGCTTGCCAATCCGGTGCTGGTCCTCAAGAAAAACGGCACCTAGCGCATGTGTGTGGATTACACAGATCTTAATAAAGCTTGTCCAGCAGATCCTTTTGCCCTCCCCCGTATTGATCAAATTATTGATGCTACGGCGGGTTGTGAGCGTTTAAGTTTTTTGGATGCGTATTCTGGCTATCATCAGATCAAAATGGCAGTTAAGGACCAGGAGAAGACAACATTTATAACTCCCTTTGGAGCCTTCTGCTATGTGTCTATGCCCTTCGGGCTCAAGAGTGCCCAGGCAACTTACCAACGGTGTGTACAAAATTGTCTTCACAAGCAGATTGGCCATAATGTACATGCTTACGTGGATGATATCGTGGTTAAATCCAGGGAGAAGGAGACTCTGATTGATGATTTGAAGGAAACCTTTGATAACCTGAGAACATACAAGATGATGCTTAATCCGGACAAGTGTGTCTTTGGTGTACCGGCGAGCAAGCTATTGGGTTTTCTAGTGTCCAACAGGGGAATTGAGGCTAATCCGGAGAAGATCACGGCTATCACCTCCCTGGCTAACCCGAAGTGTATCAACGATGTTCAACGCCTGGCAGGCCGGATTGCTGCGCTAAGCCGGTTTATCAGTCGCCTAGGTGAGAAGGCAATCCCTTTGTATCAGATGTTGAAAAAGACGGATCAGTTTGTCTGGAGTTCTGTTGTTGATGAAGCATTTGAGGACTTAAAGCGGCAATTGGCCAATCCGTCTGTGCTCGCCGCTCCCATTGACAAGGAGCCGTTACTGCTATATGTTGCTGCTAATGTTCGGGCGGTCAGCGTAGCTATTGTGGTGGAGCGAAAGGAGGCAGGTAAGGAGCATCCGGTTCAACGTCCGGTCTATTATATCAGCGAGGTGCTCATTGAGTCCAAGAAAAGGTATCCGCATTGGCAGAAGCTGGTGTATGGAGTTTTTATGGCAAGCCGGAAGCTTAAACAATATTTCCAAGGGCACTCAATTACGGTGGTCGGTTCTGTTCCTTTGGGAGATATCATCCAGAACCGGGAAGCAACTGGCCGGATTGCAAAGTGGGCCATAGAGGTGGGGCCGTACGGTTTGAAGTATGTGCCTCGGACAGCGGTTAAGTCTCAAGCACTTGTTGATTTCATCAATGATTGGACGGAAATGCAAGCACATGAAGAAAAGCCGGATCATACGTATTGGACCATCCATTTTGACGGATCCAGGCAGTTGGAAGGCTCGGGGGCTGGAGTTAACTTCCCCACGAGGTGATAAGTTTTGTTATGTTCTCCGTTTAATGTTCCCTTGTACTAACAATGCAGCTCAGTATGAAGCCTTGCTCCATGGTCTCCGGATGGCTAAGGAGATGAATCTAAGTCGAGTTAAGTGCTTCGGTGACTCGGACCTTGTGGCTCAGCAAGTGTCTGGCACTTGGTACTCCAAGGACCCACTCATGGCAGCATATCGTCATGAGGTGGATACTGTCGTAGGTTATTTCAAAGGCTATCAGGTGGACCACGTGGACCGGCGGAAAAATGAAGCGGCAGACGCTTTAAGCCGGCTGGGCTCTCAGCGCAAACCGGTCCCACCCAATATTTTTCTGGATGTGCTGCACAACCCGTCGGTCAAGATCCCTGGTGAAGAGGATTTGGCTATTCCTGATCCGGAGGCTCAATTGGTGGCGGCTCTTCATGTTATTCCAGATTGGACGCTTCCTTACCTGGCGTACAAGAACCGGGGTGAGTTGCCAGAGGATGAGATTCTAGCCCGGCAGATAATCCGGCGATCCAAGTCCATGGCTATCATCAATGGCGAGTTGCATCATTGCAGTATATCAAGAGCTTTTCAATGCTGCGTGTCTCCTGAAGAAGGCCATGAAATTTTGCGTGAGATCCACGAAGGAGATTGTGGTCACCATGCCGGTTCAAAGTCTCTGGTGGCTAAAGCGTTTCGCCATGGTTTTTATTGGTTAACTGCTCATACTGATGCGGAGGATCTGGTCAGACGATGTGATGGTTGCCAAAGGTTTTCAAGGCGTGTTCATGTACCGGCTCAAGAATTGAGAATGATTCCAATTACTTGGCCATTTGCGACTTGGGGGCTGGATATGGTTGGGCCTTTCAAAAGGTCCAAAGATAAGAAGACCCACCTCTTGGTGGCGGTTGACAAGTTTACAAAGTGGGTGGAGGCAGAACCTGTTAGCAAGTGTGATGCGGCCACGGCGGTTCAGTTCATCAAAAAGGTGATTTTCCGGTTTGGCTTTCCGCACAGTATTATCACAGATAATGGTACCAATTTGTCCAAAGGTGCTATGAAGGAGTTCTGCGAGCGGGAGCACATCCGGCTCGACGTTTCATCAGTGGCACATCCACAGTCCAATGGTCAAGCAGAAAGAGCTAATCAAGAGATCTTGAGAGGCATCAAGCCCCGGCTCATGGTTCCTTTGCAGAGAACGCCGGGTTGTTGGGTACAAGAATTACCATCTGTGTTATGGAGCATCAATACAACACCCAACAGATCAACAGGATACACACCATACTTCATGGTTTATGGAGTGGAGGCGGTTCTCCCCAGTGATATCTGTCATGATTCACCTCGTGTCACGACTTATATTGAAGCGGACAACGAGACAACACAGCAAGATGCTTTGGACCGGTTGGATGAAGAGCGTGACATCGCAGCCACCCGATCGGCGATTTACCAGCAGGATCTTCGTCGTTATCACAGTCGCCGGGTCAGAACCAGAACCTTTCAGGAAGGAGATTTGGTGCTTCGGCTCATCCAAGATCAGACTGATATGCATAAGCTATCCCCACCTTGGGAGGGGCCTTTCGTGGTCAGCAAGAATCTGCTCGTACTATCTGATCGATATTCGAGAGCATAAGGACTCACGTACATCAGAGGAGGAGACTCGGCCTTACTATACCTGAGCCATTGGCTATACTTATATACATATTACGACAATGTATATATTATGATTAAATATAATAAACCGGAACCTCAACTAAAGTGGGGTATCTGTTCTTTTACATCATGTGAGGTTACACGAAGTTGCTCTAAAGCGGCCTCCGGTTTACCCCTTGAGTTCGCTTTGCTAAAAGCATCGTGTTATATCACTTGGAGGATTGGTCGTGTCCGAACCAATACCATGCCTCTTGATAGGCGAGAGCCACCAGATCACTTGGGGACTTGGTCATGTCTGAATCAGTCATGTCTCTTGATCGGCCTAAGGCCACAGAATCACTTGGGGGCTTGGTCGAACCAGAACCATGACTGTCGGTGTCAAAACCGGCGGATCTTGGGTAGGGGGTCCCAAACTGTGCGTCTAGGCCGGATGGTAACAGGAGGCAGAGAACACTTTGTTTTACCCAGGTTCGGGCCCTCTCGATGGAGGTAATACCCTACTCCTGCTTGATTAATATTGATGATATGGGTAGTACAAGAGTAGATTTACCACGAGATCAAGGAGGCTAAACCCTAGAAGCTAGCCTATGGTATGGTTGTTGTGTATGGAGTTGATTGCCTACGGACTACAACCCTCCAGTTTATATAGACATCGGATAGGGTTAGGGTTAGACAGAGTCGGTTACAATGGTAGGAGATCTTGAATATCCGCATCGCCAAGCTTGCCTTCCACGCCAAGGAAAGTCCCATCCGGACACGGGACGAAGTCTTCAATCTTGTATCTTCATAGTCCAGGAGTCCGGCCGAAGGTATAGTCCGGCTACCCGAACACCCCCTAATCTAGGACTCCCTCAGTAGCCCCTGAACCAGGCTTCAATGACGACGAGTCCGGCGCACAAATTGTCTTCGGCATTGCAAGGCGGGTTCCTCCTCCAAGTCCTTCATAGAAGATTTGTAAACACCAAGAGTAGTGTCCGGTTCTGCAAAATAAGTTTCCACATATTGCCATAGAGAGAATAATATTAACACAAATCAAATCTGCTGACGTATTCTGCAGTGCACCATCACACTACAGTCAAGTCCTTTACTCGAATCGTTTTTACTTTTCCACCTCAGCATGTTTTGCGAGGCGGTTTCCTTGGCACGTCTTGTCAAAGCAGATATCGTGTGCCCTTTTTACGGGATTCTCATCAATACGGACGTGGGTAACCCAATCGTGCCCGTTAGCATGTTTTCTCGATTAAAGGCGAGTCCCAAATGGTTACGGGAAGGGCTCCTGGTATTCAACCTCTTATAAAGAGACCAAGGCCTTACTCCTTTTTCCAATCTCAAACGAGTTCGCCCATCGCCTCGAGTTCCAACACCCCAGGCTCCAGATTCCAGGCGCTTCGGACCTTCGACAATGTCCGGTTCCGACCTTCAAGGCCGATGGATGCCCTCCTCCGTCACGGAGGAGGACGTGCTAAAGTTGAGAGAGGCTAAGTTCTTGACCGCCGAAATTCCGCATAGGTTGCCTGCTCAAGGGCAGGCTATTCCCAGTCCCCAGCCCGATGAGAACGTAGTGTTCATGTCTCACTTCCTTCGGGGGTTAGGCTTCCCGATGGATCCCTTCGTGAGGGGGCTGCTGTTTTACTACGGGCTGGAATTTCATGACTTAGCTCCAGAGTCCATCCTCCACATTTCCTCATTCATCGTTGTGTGCGAAGCGTTCCTCCGTGTTACTCCTCACTTCAGATTATGGCTCAAGACTTTTGGATTGGAGCCAAAGATGATCGAGGGGCGGCACACAGAGTGCGGAGGCGCTGTCATAAGTAAGAATGCTGATGCTCCATGGCCCGAGGGCTCCTTTCAAGAAGAGCTCGGCTTGTGGCAACGAGAATGGTTCTACATCACCGCTCCCAGGAGCGCCAAGTGGGTGGTGCCTCCCGCCTTTCGCTTGGGTCCCCCATCACGGCTAGCGTCATGGGTCAACAAAGGATTAGATTGGGGTTTTCCCAAAGACGTGCCCCTGTTACAGGCCGAATTAAGGATCTCCTGGAAGGAGACCTCAGTTTGGTCAAGGTGACGCAGGTCATGCTGATTCGCCGAATATTGCCCGGCAAACGTCGCCCCCTTTGCCTGTGGGAGTTTAATCCAGAGGGACCGCGAGCTCTCCAGAATTTTATGGGCGTAACGCCCGCGGAGATGTATAGAATGTTCTTCGGATCACAAGAGATGTGTCCGGATTTAACCGAGGACGCAGGCCTAAGCTGCCATCGCCCGGATACTCAAGTAAGCAACCCTGTGCCCGGACCTTCTATCCGTATAATTTTCATAAACTTGCCCCTAAAAGAGCCGTCCTTTTAAACAGGAGTGGATAGCAAAGGCGAAGCTGATCAGGTGTCCGGCTCCCCTTCCTGAAACCAGGCCGGATCCCGTGTTGGTCAGGATGCTGGAGATAATGCCTTTGGAGGGGGAGGACAAGGAAGCTATGGCCTCCTCGAAGGAGGCTGCTTCGAAGGGAGGAACCGACAATTCCTCTCCTAAGGGGAAGAAGAGAGCCACCTCTGACGACCCGGAAACCATGGCCTCAAAACGGGGGAGAAAATCCTCGTCAGAGGGTCCGACGCCAGGGAGTTCCTTGGCCGGACTACGCCCTCAAGGGGATCAGCCCTCCAGCGAGCCGTAAGTGGAGAAAAGATTTTCCTTTTGAGGGATGAGAGAAATCCTTGATTTTATATCTGAGAAGATTAACCAAAATTTTACCTTGTAGATCGGACCTCAGCCCTTCGCAGCAGAGCTCGTCTTCGGGGGATCATCTTCCGGAGATGATAGAGAGCGGAACGCCTCCCCCTGCCACGCCGCCCAGCGAGGCGGGCGACCCTGAGGTGTCATCGCGGAGGGTTTCTCCGAATCCGGCAGGGGCGGAAGATAGCTATGTGGCCCCCCGAGGCTCTCCGTGTCCGGCCTTCGAAGGAGGCCATAGGACAAGTCCGGCACCGTCTGGTGCTCGGCCGGAGGAACTAAAGATTCTGCTGGGGCGAGCTTCTATCTCAGAAGAGCACCGTGCATTGATGGGCACGGTGATTGAAAGGATTTCATCCGCAGAAAGCGGATTGCATCAGGCCGTCAAAAGTTTACTGACGGGTTTTGAGGTACGTTAGATAATGTACACTTTTGTCAGTTGCGCATAAGTAAGATGCGCCCTGTGTAGATAGTAGCCCCTGAGACTCTGCGCGGTGTGAAGAAATGACGGCACGCAGAGGATCATAATCCCAGGTCTAAGATGTCACCTTTCAATATAGGTGGCGAGGTGTCCGGAATCAAGCCGAACTGATGATGTGGCCGAACTAAAGCAGCAACTGGACGTGGCAGATGCCGACATCGCGCTTGTCAACAAGCGGCTTGATGAGGCTCAAGGTATTTAATTCTTCGGGCGGCATCAGGTAAGAGGAGCTTCATGCCAGTGTCTTACAATGTGTGTGCTTGACGCAGATGGTACGGCCGCCATGGAGAATCTTAGGGCAGAACTTGCCCGAGCGAAGGAGCAAGCCAGAAAAAGCGATGCGGCTGCCAAGAAGGCCCTTGAAGAGTTGAGAGCCGAACAGGCTGCTCACTGCCGAAGCAAAGAAGAGATGGCCGAGATGGCCGAGAAGTTAAAGAGTGCTGCAGACCATTGCAAACTTCTTGAGAAAGAAGATCGGGCGAGACAGACAGATTTAGAGAAGGCCGTTGCCGTTGCCAAGGATGCTCGCTCTGCGATGAGAGCTGCGAAGGAGGAGCTGCGTCAGGCCGAACAGATTGCGGCTGGAAAGCCCTTTATGCTGCGGAGGAAGTTTTGTGATCCGAAGTTTGCTCGGTTGGACCGGATGTGGAGTGTGGAGGACACCTATCTGGATTTGGCAGCAAGTGCTGCTGATGCGACCGAACACTTTCGAGATCTAAAAAATCATGAAGTGGAAAAGCTTTTCTGGTCACAGTTCCACAATCCAGAGCGTCCACTGGCAGTGGACGATCGCCTGGCTCAATGGGCCGAGCTGAATAGATTGTCCGGACTCGCCATGAAGTACGTCATGGGTCATCTGTGGCCTGGGAGATCGGAGCCGAAGAGTTATTTCAGCTTGGTGCAGCAATTCCTTGATGTGGTGCCGCGTATTAATGCAATGAAGAGGTCAGCATGCATAGAGGGCGCAAGGATGGCTCTTGCCCGTGTTAAGACATACTGGGCAGAGATGGAGACCACCGTTGTTGCGTCCCGAGATTCGGACAAAAGTCGAGTACCTTCCGAGCACTATTTTCAGGAAGTCCTTGAAGGCGCTCGTGTAATAGAGACGCAGTGCTCGAAAGATGCTATGTTATGATAGCATATGTAATTGAAAAGTAGTATTTTGATAAACTGTAGTGGCCTTTTTTATACTTGTGCCTTCAAGTATTGTGAACACCTTCTATGCGGCCGTTTTAAGATATATATATATATATATATATATATATATATATATATATATATATATATATATATATATATATAT
>NC_041390.1:492992613-492993926 GCF_002162155.2 Triticum dicoccoides | reverse complement strand
AGTCGTTGGCTTCAGCCCCCACGCACATAGTGCGGGGGTGCTCGCAGAAGACGCATTTTCACACTTAACCCAACGTCTTGGTCCTTCAAAGGAGGTGATAGCGCAGCGGTCCAGGCAACCGGACTATAATGCTTTAACACTTTCACTTAGCCATAGGAGTTTGACAATGAGACTCTTTAGGTAGCTCCTTGGTGGCAACTGCGCTCGTCCGAATTCGGGCGCGTATGTGCCTTACTGGGAAGCGGCCCTTCGTTAAAGCGGAGGAATCCGATAGATTCTGATAGGTCATCGAGTGGCTGACCAGTCTCACACTACATCATGACAGTCAGTTTTCGGCTTTCTCTACTGAGGTGCTCGCCCTGGCCGAACTGGGGCCACAATTGCAGTAGTTCTCCTGGTGCTACCTTAGCCGATAGAGCGGAACGTAAGGTAGCCAAACTCAGGAGCCGGGCAACCCAACATTTAACCAAAGACATGATTCGGAGCTGATGCATATAATGCCAAAACTCGCGACGCCGAACACTCCCTAAGGTGTTCGGTCTTTATGAGTGCGGGCGAAACAACACTCTTTATTAAAAAAAGCCCCTAGTGTCCAGGTACGCGCAAAAATTCTGACGTGGCCACATGCCAAGACGCCAGCCCCCCTCCTTGGTTATATTAGAAAGAAAAAACCAGGGGATGTGTAGCAACAAGAGACAGTAAAAAAGGTTTACGCAGGGTCTTAATCTAAAAAGAATCCTTTAGGACTGGTCCCTACTGCACGTCTGCGCCTGTGTCTCCGTTGTGCCGTATCCTGGACGGGCGCCGCACGACGTTCATCTGTAAAAGAGAGGAACTGAGTTGAAAACGGGTCATGCCGACAAAGTTTAGAATAAGCAAGTATAAAGTAAGATATATGAGTTTGAGCTTTATTGTCTCTTATTGTATATGCGTGGAGCCCTAGTGTGGGGGTATATGGCTTCTAGGCCTGCATCAATGATGATTTTGCACCGAACTCATCTATCCGCGTTCGTGGTCTTGAATGACCTATTTTGAAGTTTATTGGCCGGTGAGGCCATTTTGCTGTGGGGCTGTTAAAGCGGCCGCACAGACCTCTGCTTGGGGAGGCGCACTTTAGTGCTTCCCCTTCAAAGAGATGATGCCTCGTGGACCGGGCATCTTGAGCGTAAGAGATGCATAATGCGGTATTGCATTAAAGCGAGCGAAAGCTTCGCGTCCCACTAGTGCTTGATAGCGACTTGAGAACGGGACGATATGGAAGGTCAGCTTTTCGCGGCGGAGGTTATCGGCAGAGCCGAATGTGACTATGAGCC
>NC_041390.1:492933173-492992603 GCF_002162155.2 Triticum dicoccoides | reverse complement strand
CGTGGAGCCCTAGTGTGGGGGTATATGGCTTCTAGGCCTGCATCAATGATGATTTTGCACCGAACTCATCTATCCGCGTTCGTGGTCTTGAATGACCTATTTTGAAGTTTATTGGCCGGTGAGGCCATTTTGCTGTGGGGCTGTTAAAGCGGCCGCACAGACCTCTGCTTGGGGAGGCGCACTTTAGTGCTCCCCCTTCAAAGAGATGATGCCTCGTGGACCGGGCATCTTGAGCGTAAGAGATGCATAATGCGGTATTGCATTAAAGCGAGCGAAAGCTTCGCGTCCCACTAGTGCTTGATAGCGACTTGAGAACGGGACGATATGGAAGGTCAGCTTTTCGCGGCGGAGGTTATCGGCAGAGCCGAATGTGACTATGAGCCGGAGAAAACCCATACAATGGGTGTCTAGACCAGGTATTACCCCTTGAAAGGAGGTTCTGCTGCGGTGGATTCTTGCTGGGTTTATCCCCATGTGCTGGATTGTATCCTGATATATCAGGTTTAGTCCACTACCGCCGTCCATAAGGACATTTGAAAACTAGAGTCCGCCAATTATTGGATCGAGTATCAAGGCAGTCCAGCCTACATTCTTGATATTCCTAGAATAATCTAGCTGATCGAAGATGATCGGTTTTGACTACCAGTGGCGGGACCCTTTGGGGATGGGCCATGTGGTGCGTACCTTTACGGGCGCTGCACGTTTGGTTATGTGAAGTGAGTTCACTGTTTTTACTTCTTGTGGGAAGTTCTTTTGTTTCCTGGTGCTCTGCTTTTGGGGTTCATCCTCGTCTTCGCTTGGTGTGTCGAGCCCCTTGTGTTCGGCATTGAGTCTGCCGGATTGTTTGAAAACCCAATAGTCTCTGTGGGTATGGTTAGCAGGCTTCCGGGGAGTACTGTGTATCTGACATATCATGTCCAGGATTTTATTTAGGTTGGATGGATCGTCCCTGTTATCCTGGGGGGGCGATTTTTCCTGATTTTGTCGTGAGCCTTTGAATCCGGCATTGACTGCCGTGCTCTTCGGATTTTTGTCCTTAGTCCAGCGACGGTCCTTGTTGCGTCGCGGTTTTCCGTTTTCATCCCTAGTTTCGGATGTACTTGGGTTGCTGGGGCTGCACCTTGCCAACCAGCTGTCCTCTCCTGCACAAAAGCGGGTCATGAGGCTTGTTAGTGCGGCCATTATTCTTGGCTTTTCTTGGCCGAAGTGTCTGGTGAGCCATTCGTCTCGGACATTATGCCTGAAAGCTGCTCAGGCTTCGACGTCCGGACAGTCGACTATCTGATTCTTTTTAGTGAGGAATCTATTCCAGAACTGCCGAGCTGATTCTTCGGGTTGTTGAGTTATGTGACTAAGATCGTCTGCATCTGGGGGACAGACACAGGTCCCTTGAAAGTTTGCTCGGAAAGCATCCTCGAGCTCTTCCCAGCTTCCAATTGTGTTTTCTGGAAGGCTTTTAAGCCAATGCCGGGCTGGCCCTTTAAGCTTAAGGGGTAGATATTTTATGGCGTGGAGGTCATCTCCTCTAGCCATGTGTATGTGGAGGATATAATCCTCGATCCAGACTCCAGGGTCTGTTGTTCCATCATATGCCTCTATGTTTACGGGTTTGAATCCCTCTGGGAATTCATAGTCCAGGACCTCATTGGTGAAACATAGGGGGTGTGCGGCGCCCCTGTATTTGGGTGTGCCGGATTCTGATGATGGCTTCGTAGCATTGCTTACGAGAGCTTGCTTTCTTGGCCCATAAATGGACCTGACTGGGCCATTATGTGAATCCTTAAGTGGGTCGCATGCCGATTTAGGTGCAGCGTCGCTTGCCGCTTTATTGGGTCGTCTATCCGACCGTGTGGCTTTTTCATTTTTTGAATGCGAGGGCTCTAGGGCCTCTTCGTCGAATTCAGGCAGTAGCTTTCTTTTCGGATAGCTTTTAGTGCGGTGACTGCCGCCGTACTTATCTGTGGTATTGATTACTTTGCTCCATCTAATCCGGAGTGCATCTTCCGCTGTTTTTAGCTTCTGCTTCTCCTTTTTTAGGCTGCGTGCAGTTGCAACGAGTCTCTCGTGGAGATTCTTCTGCTCCATAGGTTTATTCGGCGTGAGGTTGTCTGGAATGCCGTTTTCGCCGGAGGAGGGATGTTCGGTTTCTCTATCCGTGTTTCCTTGTTCGGATGGTTGCTCTAAGGCCTGCTCGTCGTCTACCGGCTCGTCCTGCTCTATGGCTGGGTTTTTGTCGAGGCGGGGCTTGGGTCTGCGTTTACACCGACGCTTTGATTGCTTTTTGGGGGGTCGATCTCCCGTCCCATCCCCTTTTTCCTCGTTGTCGCTTCCTTTAGGGGTATCCACCATGTACACATCGTGGGATGTGGTGGCTGTCCAATGCCCTATGGGCGTTGGTTCGTCGGTATCTCCTGCATCGTCATCCATGCTGTCGATGTCTCCGGAGTCGCAGTTGAGCACGTCGTTTAAATTGTCGACAGTGGCTACCAAGTGGGTGGTGGGTGGGCTTTGAATTTCTTCATCGTCCGTATCCCATCCTCGCTGACCGTAATCCGGCCAGGGCTCTCCTGATAAAGAGAGAGACTTTAGAGAATTCAAGATGTCGCCGAAGGGCGAGTGCTGAAAGATGTCCGCGGTGGTGAATTCCATTATTGGCGCCCAATCGGGTTCGATCGGCAGGGACGCGAGGGGTTCGGAGTTCGGAGAGGAATCCGGCTCCTTGGAGTCACGGGCCGTGCAGAGTGCGGGGCTGGCATTTGGCTTGATCGCCTTTGAGATTACAGCCCCCGAGGTGACGCCCAACCGCTCACCCTCGATTGGCGCAGCTGGCTCCGAATTAAGGGTCAGAGCCGGTGCGTTTGCGGCCTCCAGGGTACTGTTCGGTGACAGAGCTAGATCATGCCCCACGAGACAGTGCTGCGCGCTTGGCTGTGGCTCGAATCCGTCGAAGATCAAATCTCCGCGGATGTACGCCGTGTAGTTTAGTCTTCCAAACCTGACTTGATGGCCAGGGGCGTAGCTTTCGATCTGCTCCAGGTGGCCAAGTGAATTGGCCCGCAGTGCGAAGCCGCCGAAGACGAAGATCTGTCCGGGGAGAAAAATCTCACCCTGGACCGCATCGTCGTCGATGATCAAAGGAGCCATCGGGCCTAAAGGCGACAACACAGAGGAACTCTCAATGAAAGCACCAATGTCGGTGTCAAAACTGGCGGATCTCGGGTAGGGGGTCCCGAACTGTGCGTCTAGGCTGGATGGTAACAGGAGGCAGGGAACACTTTGTTTTACCCAGGTTCAGGCCCTCTCGATGGAGGTAATACCCTACTCCTGCTTGATTAATATTGATGATATGGGTAGTACAAGAGTAGATCTACCACGAGATCAAGGAGGCTAAACCCTAGAAGCTAGCCTATGGTATGATTGTTGTGTATGGAGTTGATTGCCTACGGACTACAACCCTCCGGTTTATATAGACACCGGATAGGGTTAGGGTTACACAGAGTCGGTTACAATGGTAGGAGATCTTGAATATCCGCATCACCAAGCTTGCCTTCCACGCCAAGGAAAGTCCCATCCGGACACGGGACGAAGTCTTCAATCTTGTATCTTCATAGTCCAGGAGTCCGGCCGAAGGTATAGTCCGGCTACCCGAACACCCCCTAATCTAGGACTCCCTCAATGACCATGCCATTTGGTCGGCATAAATGCCACGGTTTCATTTGGGGACCTGGCTGACTAGAACCATAGTTACACCTAACGGGAGCTTGGTCGTGTTTGGACATGGTAACGCCATTTGATCAGCTTAATAAACCTTTTTTTGGCAAACGGTTTTGTCGTTGCTTTTGCTTCACACTTTTCTTTGAAGGTTTTTTTTGCTTTTCATTGTGTTTTTTAAACCGATAAAGTTTTTTAACCAATCAATTGACGGAACACAGTTCACGTCAATCCGGAGACTATTTGTCCGGTTTGATCCTTGTTGTTAACATCCTCTTATGGAGTAACAAGGTGTTTATTATAACCCGACGCGGTTTACATGGTAAACCAGCATCATATATATACACAGGAGCTGTTATCTCCTCCAACAGTGTGGGTTTGCAAAACTCCGCTTCAAGATTGGCCAAGCCAACTTCACACTCAACTATGGCAGGTATTATGTATCTCAAAAATTTGATCATATACTTAAAATTTTGTTTTGGATGTTTTGATTTCATATATACAGACATCATATTCCGCCTGATGGTACAACCGCGGTGGCACTTGACGAATTTCTTATTTCAGAAAGTGTTTTGGAAAGTTCATTACCACAGGAAGAACAAGTTATGCACGAAGGCATATCAACATCGAAGGTATCAGCTAGCCTATTACAAGGCAACATGGTGCCCATAATAATATATTGTTTTTCACAAAGGAGAGGCAGTTTTAAAACCGGCTTCCGGTTCAAGCTTGGTCACCAGCCTGGCCTGATGGTTGTGGGTCATCCTGTGCCGCTTCAGCTTCCGTTTCTCTACCCAGTGGCTGGAAATTCACAGTTGTCCAGTCGATTCCCATTAATGCTTGAAAAACAACTTCATCACGGATCAGCAATGACGGGTCAATATCAGGAGCATAAATATGCTTACAGATTGGAGGGATCAGATTTTCCGATTCATGGATTTGTGCAGCTATTCGCTTGTTCTGACTGTCATATTGCGCTTGATAATGAGACAAGTCTGCTTCCTCAGCCAACTGACAAGCTAGTGGACGTACCTCCCGGTTTATTGCTCGCAGATCCGCTTCATCAAATTCTGACCCGTCTTCCTTCAAGCTGGGATAGCCCTGAGCCGCTTCAATAGGATCAAAATCCGGCACCCAGGCTTTTGCCTGGATTAAAGCATTGATTGCACCGGTTCGAGCAGCAGATTTCTTCAGCTCTTCAACCCGGGCAGGAAGCACTGACAGTTTCATCAGAGTATCTTGAATCAAAGTGGGTGCCGGTTTGTTATGAGACGTGGTACAGATGATCCGCTGGGCACGAGTATACAATTGTTCAACCAATGTATAGGCGGCTTTCAATTTCTTCCGCACATGTGACCCCAAGTGACCAATGCGTGTCCCTAAAATACCATAAAGGGTTAATAAACCGGCGACTCTGTAAGAAGGCAGAGCCAATTCAGAAGGCAAGCTGGCTTACCAAAGATAGCAATGGTCATGGCATGAACGTGCCGCTTTATGCTGGTCAGTTCATCCGTCACTAGTTTTAGTGCAGCCTCGGCATCCTCTGCTCGTTTGATCAAAGCGGACTTTTCAGTGGCCCAATCCGCCCGTTTCTTCTTGAAGTTCTCCTTAAGTTGTTCCATGGCGCTTAAAGCACTGGCCAATTCCTCTTTTGCTTTGGAGGTTTCAGCCTGTTGGGTTTTCAGGTTTTCTTGAAGATTGATGACTTGGTTTTCTTTCGTCTTCAGCTCCGCCTGCATGCATACAGATATATGTTTCAACAAATCGGTAGAAGGATTCAAGTACCAACCACATAACAAGTTATGCGCTTAGCACTTGGGGGCTAATGCATATTCGATCTTCATCTTTCAATTGTTTACAAAGTCCCAAGATCAATACAACTATTCAACTTGGCACTTGGGGGCTAATGGCTATTTGATCGTATATATTCTGATGCGGCAGTTTCAATTACTTAAAGTACCGGTTTAACTGCGCTAAGTTGAACCGGCCCTTGGGGGCTACATCAGCAAATTTCAAAGCATCAAGATTTATATTATTAAGTCCCGGTTTGGAAGAATATTTCAAACCGACCCTTGGGGGCTAGGAGAGTCAGCAAGAATGGAAGCATACAAGCAGGAAGGAGCATATGGAAGTTACCTCATATTTATCTTTCATCATATTAACCAGACCGGCTTCGTAGTCATGGCTGGTATATAGCCGGTTTAGATAGCCGGAATGGATATCTTGGGCGTTCAGAGCAGCGTAAGTCGTCAGATCAGCGTTCCACTTGCCTTTGCCAAAGGCAGCAAATTCTTCCTTGGCAGAATGTTTGGATAAAGCGACAGGATTGCTTGGCTCAGTATGGCCAGTGCCAGTAATGACAACCTCATCATCCTTGGTACCGCCGGTTTGCACTGGAGCTGTTGGCTTGTTAGTAGGTTTTGCTGGACCGGTGGAGCTTTCAATCCGGATGGAACCTGTGGGCTGATGGATAGAACCTGAGGTATCAGTAGGTCTCTCTTCAGCAATAAGATCATCATCTTGCTGCGGTGGATCATTGGGAATATCCTCAGGAATAGCCGCTTCAGCATTGGGTGTCTTGTCTGCTTCAAGAACGACATCTTCTTCGGCCGCTTTGTCCAGGCGGGCTTTCTTGCTTGGCCTAGGTTTGGCCCTGAGAAGAATAACAAAATCAAATACAGCATATGTTCTAAGGCGATGTACTGCAAACATCACAATAAGTATAGCTTACCCAAGCACCGTTTTAAGCGGTGGGAGCTGAGTAGCCGAGGACTCGCCAGAAGATGAGTGGGAAGTAACCTGGTAATCGGAGTCAGACAGATTAAGAGGTTGACGAAAGCAGCCCGCTTTAGGACAAGCACTGACAAGCAAATTAGAGACCTCTGAATGGCGTTTCCGAACCAGACTATTCGGTAAACCGACGGAGGTAACTACCTGGCCGCTGTGCCGGGTTGTGCGACGAGCTTCGTGTTGTTGGGTCTTCATAAGAAATTTAGGATCCAAATAAGCAAGAGGATGAGAAAATTTAACTTTCCGGTTTGCCTGGCGGATTTTTTGTGAAGGCAAAGTTTCTGAATCGGAAGAGAGAATAATTACCTCTGCAACATCCGCGTGGCTGGCTTCGGCATCATCCTGACAAATATCATCATCAATAAGACGCATGAAAAATAAACCAAGTGAGTCAAGTTCTACCTCAAAGTCCGGATTATCCACATCATCATCAGCGGCCGGATTAGAAGATGCAGTGGTTCTTTTCCTGCGGGCAGTCTTCTTCACAGCTTTAGTCTTTTGCCGGGTTGCTCTTTCCGGTTTGTCTGGTTTTTCTGATTTCTCCTGCGGCAGTTTTTTGCTCCAAAACAGATCATCGCCCTGATTATGCAGACACTGATATTAAAAACAATGACCAAACATATCAATAACAGATTCAGCAAAGAGAAAAATCAAAGTCTTACAGCTGGCGGTTTGTTGGTGGCACAGAAGGGAAGCAGGCCGGTTCTAGCGCAGATGTGTTCCGGTTCATTCAGTATCTTATGCACAGCCTCAGTGATTTCTTCACTGGAGAGCTGGAATTTTGAATGTCGCAGTGGGTCATCAACACTGTCAGTATACTCGCACATCAAACCGGAGCACTGACTAAGGGGCAGTATGCTCCATGATATCCAACAGCGAGCGAGATCAACTCCTGTTAAACCATTGGCCATAAAGGCTCTGAGCTTTGACAGCTGGGGAGCATATTTGCTTCTCTCCTGGGCAGTCAATCTTTGAGGAAAAGGGTGTGTATTGCTGAGCCACTCCGGACGAAAGCCAGGCAAGGGATTCTCAACAGCAGGGGAGGTGTCTTTGCAGTAGAACCATGTCTGATTCCACTCCTTGGGGTGACTGTGCAGCTTGGCGTGAGGGTATGTGACCTCTTTCCTTTTCTGAATCGCCATGCCACCCAACTCCGTATTAGAGCCATCAGTAAACTCAGTACGGCGGTTTAGATGGAAAAGGTCTCTGAACAATTCCACTGTGGGCTCCTCTTGAAAGAACGCCTCACAAAGCACTTGGAAGTGGCACATATTTGTAACAGAGTTGGGGCCAGTGTCTTGCGGATGGAGTTGGAAATCGGCTAAAACATCCCGGTAAAATTTAAAACCGGGCGGCTTAAAGCCCCGGGCTAAGTGATCTACGAAAACAACAACCTCTCCTTCTCAAGGTAGAAGATCCCGGTTCAAAAATGCATTTGATCAAGGTACGTTGGTATGGCACTGTTAAACCGGAGACAGAACTATCTGAACTGGAGTTTCATGAAGCAACCAACATCTGGCGGTTCAACAAGGGGACTAATGGCATATACCGGTTTGGAAAATTTTCTATAAGGTTAAACCGCCTGATCTAAGCATTGAAAAGCTGAGATTGCGGATGGACAAGTATGCACAAACAGGTTTCACAAGATTTCTTTACAGCATTGGATCTGAAGCAAGTTCAGAGAAGAGATAAATACTTAGAGGTTCAAAGGAGCAGTACCGAACCAATGAGCAAAACGTTCATATAGACCCATGGTTTGAGATGCATAAGTAAAGGCGAAGGCCAAACAACTATCATTGCACAGAATAAAAATTTGCGGATTCATCTAAAGATCTATTGTATGAGCAAGAGGCAGACGATGAACACTGAAGAACTGCGAAACCCTAGGCCAGATCCGCGGGGGAAAAGATAGAAGATTTACCGGAGCTGAGGAAGATGCGGAAGGTTGCCGCGATGTTCTGGTGCGCTTAGGTTGATGCAGCGGCCAAGGATGAGGCAGAGATCGACGGCGGCGGTGGAGCTCCGAGGCTGGTGACGCGAGGAAGATGAAGAAGGCACGGAAGGAGAAAAGAAATGACCCTTCGGTCCTATTTATAAGGCGAAAGAACATGAGTCAGGCGCGACAATCAAGGGGCCACAAAACGGAGCTGTCGCCTCGATTTCCGCCGATCTATTAAACAAAGAAGCATAATGGATAGCTTCGTTATGACAGGTGACGTCACTCCGGTTTACAGCAATCAGAGAAGATGACATCATGGCGGTTTACCAATTTGTAAGAAGATGTTGAAGATGAAGCTTTTATTAAAGGATTGACATGAACCCGTTCAAATCAATCTGGGGCCTAATGTTGGGGATATTACTACTGGGCATAAACCGGCCTATCTGGGCCGGGTTAACTTCGTCAGTAGTTAAGTAAGTTAAAGCCCAAGAAGACAGAGGAGGGCTCAAGGCCCATGGTCGGCTCAAGGCCTGCAGCCGTAACCCGGCGTTAGTAGTTGACCTGTATTGTAAGTTAGGAATAAGAAGAGACCAAACCGGACACATCTATGAGCCGGTATTGGGACTCCGTAAGCCGACGAGAGTCACCCGTGTATATAAGGGGACGACCCGGCGGCGGTTCAAGGAAAATAGACAACAACTCGAGACATAGGCGAAGCTTGTTTGCTCCCTAGTCATCGAAACCCCATCAATTCCATCACAACTAGACGTAGGCTTTTACCTTCATCGAAGGGGCTGAACTAGTATAAACTCTCTTGCGTCCTTGTGTCCGCTTTAACCCCTTCAAGCTAACCCGTCGCGATGGCTCCACGACTAAGTCCTTTCTCTAGGACATCTGCCGTGACAAAACCACGACAGTTTATGTTGCTGTCCTTTGGTGCCCATCATATGAGCGCGCGCGTGGATCACACCATAGGGTTAGTTGTATGTTGATAGGACTATGTATTGGAGGGCAAGAGTGATAGAAGCTTCAACCTAGCATAGAAATTGATGCATACGAGATTGAAGTGGGGCCAATATATTTTAATGCTATGGTTGGGTTTTACCTTAATGAACATTAGTAGTTGCGGATGCTTGCTAATAGTTCCAATCATAAGTGCATAGAATTCCAAGTAAGGGATGACATGCTAGCAGTGGCCTCTCCCACATAATACTTGCTATCGGTCTAGTAAAGTAGTCAATTGCTTAAGGGACAATTCCGCAACTCCTACCACCACTTTTCCACACTCGCTATATTTACTTTAGTTGCTTATTTACCTTAACAGCCCCTAGTTTTATTTCCGTACTCTTTATTATCTTGTAAACCTATCCAACAACACCTACAAAGTACTTCTAGCTTCATACTTGTTCTAGGTAAAGCGAACGTCAAACGTGCGTAGAGTTGTATCGGTGGTCGATAGAACTTGAGGGAATATTTGTTCTACCTTTAGCTCCTCGTTGAGTTCGACACTCTTACTTATCGAAAACTGTTGCGATCCCCTATACTTGTGGGTTATCAAGACCTTTTTCTGGCGCCGTTGCCGGGGAGCAATAGCGTGGGGTGAATATTCTCGTGTGTGATTGTTTGCTTTATCACTAAGTAATTTTTATTTACTGTTCTTAGTTGTTCTCTATATTTAGTTATGGATATGGAACACGAAATACCAAAAAAATAGGTGTACTTTCTGCTCATGGAGATGGGGAACGTCCTAAAACCCTCGATGTTGGTTATGTGAAAAATATTTTGTATTACTTTAATAATCCTGAGAAAACCCCATTTAATTATGTAATGGGAGTAACGTTGGATCAACGTGAATACTTTAGGGATTATCGCTTGACACAAAAAGGGAAACTATTATGGGATCAAATTTATATATTGAAGTGGTATGCTAGACAACTATGCTCAGAATATGATTATACTTGTTGCTCTAGGATGAATTCTCCACACCTCCCCTTTTCATGCAAATTTAATGATAATGAAACATTGGCTTCTTATGCTAGAGGTATATATGGTTATTATGATGTTGAACAAATAGAAGAATTTGTTGCTTTTATGGGTGCTTATGAAATTGAATCTATGTTTAAATAGTTTCATGATATTGATGATGCCTGTTATAGATCTGAAAAATTAGCTATCCTCAAATATTGCTATGAGAATTATGAATACAAATATGAAATTAATGCACTTATTAAGAAAGTCTCTGCTGTCCAAGAAGAGACTAATATTTTGCAGGAATTTATGGAAGAAGAAGTTGATGACACTGTGAGCTCATTGGATGAAAAAGATGAGGAGGAGAGCGAAGAACAAAAGGAGGAAGAGCGGATTGATCACCCGTGCCCATCTTCTAATGAGAGTAACTCTTCAACTCATACATTGTTTAATTCCCCTTCGTGCTTACCGAAGGATGATTGCTATGATGACTGTTATGATCCCTATGATTCTTTTGAAATATTCCTTTTTGATGATGCTTGTTATGCTTGTGGCCAAGATGCCAATATGAATTATGCTTATGGAGATGAACTTGCTATAGTTCCTTATGTTAAACATGAAATTGTTACTATTGCACCCACGCATGATAGTCCTATTATCTTTTTGAATTCTCCCGACTACACTATATCGGAGAAGTTTGCACTTATTAAGGATTACATTAATGGGTTGCCTTTTACCGTTGCACATGATGATTTCGATAAATATAATATGCATGTGCTTGCTGCTCCTACTTGCAATTATTATAAGAGAGGAACTATATCTCCACCTCTCTATGTTTCCAACATGATAAAATTGCAATAAACTGTTTATACTATGCATTGGCCTTTACTATGTGTGCATGAATTGTTCTTTTATGACATGCTGATGCATAGGAAGAGAGTTAGACTTCGTCATTGCTTGATATATGTTTCTTTGTGCTCACTACTAAATTACAAATCATTGTTAATTAAAATTGGCTTTGATATACCTTGGGATCTGGATGGATTCACTACTTGAGCACTATATGCCTAGCTTAATGGCTTTAAAGAAAGTGCTGCCAGGGAGACAACCCGGAAGTTTTAGGGAGTCATTTATTTCTGTTGAGTGCTTTCATATAGTTTAAAAACAACAAAAATAAAGAGGGGAACCCAAAACTTTTCAAAAAGGAAAGTGAAAGTGAGAAAGACAAGCACTGTTGAAGTGGGAGAGCTCCTTGAACTTTTTTCATGCTCACGGCAACTTTGTGAATCTTGATTACAGAAACTTTTCAACAAAAATAATTATCCCCTTGTACAATTTCATTGTATTATAAAAAATAATGTGCCAAGGTTTGCCTTTAGGATGTTTACATTTGCTTGATGGTTTGTATGGTGCAGGACAGAAACTTTGGCTGTAGTGCGCAATTTTACATTTTTAGCTGGAACGTCAAATGGTTATGATTCTTTCTGCACTGTCTTCCTATACAAATTTTTTATTTTTCCTAATTTTTGCAGAATTTTTCAAGTATCAGAAGTATGGTGAATGTTCAGATTATTACAGACTGTTTTGTTTTAGACAGATTCTGTTTTTGATGCATAGTTTGCTTGTTTTGATGAAACTATCAATTTATATTAGTGGATTAAGCCATGAAAAGGTTATACTACAGTAGAAAAAATGCAAAAACAAAATATGAATTGGTTTGCAACAGTACTTAGAGTAGTGATTTGCTTTATTATACTAACGGATCTTACCGAGTTTTCTGTTGAAGTTTTGTGTGGATGAAGTGTTCGATGATTGAGAAGGTCTCGATGTGAGAAGAAGGAAGAGAGGCAAGAGCCCAAGCTTGGGGATGCCCGAGGCACCCCAAGTAAATATTCAAGGAGACTCAAGCGTCTAAGCTTGGGGATGCTGGGAAGGCATCCCCTCTTTCTTCAACAAGTATCGGTATGTTTTCGGATTCGTTTCGTTCATGCGATATGTGCAATCTTGGAGCGTCTTTGCTTTAGAATTTTATTTTTCTTTTTATGCACCATGCTGGTATGAGATAGTCCTTGGTTGATTTATAGAATGCTCATTGCACTTCACTTATATCTTTTGAGTATGGCTTTATAGAATGCTTCATGTGCTTCACTTATATCATTTAAAGTTTGGATTGCCTGTTTCTCTTCACTTAGACAACCGACATTTGTAGAATGCTCTTTTGCTTCACTTATATTTGTTAGAGCACGGGCATATCTTTTGTAGAAATAATTAAACTCTCTTGCTTCACTTATATCTATTTAGAGAGATGACAGGAACTGGTCATTTACATGGTTAGTCATAAAATCCTACATAAAACTTGTAGATCGCTGAATATGATATGTTTGATTCCTTGCAATAGTTTTGCGATACAAAGATGGTGATATTAGAGTCATGCTAGTGGGTAGTTGTGGATTGTAGAAATACTTGTGTTGAGGTTTGTGATTCCCGTAGCATGCACGTATAGTGAACCGTGATGTGATGAAGTCGGAGCATGATTTATTTATTGATTGTCTTCCTTATGAGTGGCGGTCGGGGATAAGCGATGGTCTTTTCCTACCAATCTATCCCCCTAGGAGCATGCGCGTAGTACTTTGTTTCGATGACTAATAGATTTTTGCAATAAGTATGTGAGTTCTTTATGACTAATGTTGATTCCATGGATTATACACACTCTCACCCTTCCATCATTGCTAGCCTCTTCGGTACCGCGCAACTTTCGCCGGTACCATAAACCCACCATATACCTTCCTCAAAACAGCCACCATACCTACCTACCATGGCATTTCCATAGCCATTCCAAGATATATTGTCATGCAACTTCCATCATCATCATATACATGACTTGAGCATCATTGTCATATTGCTTTGCATGATCGTAAGATAGCTAGCATGATGTTTTCATGGCTTGTCCGTTTTTTGATGTCATTGCTACGCTAGATCATTGCACATCCTGGTACACCGCCGGAGGCATTCATATAGAGTCATATCTTTGTTCTAGATATCGTGTTGTAATATTGAGTTGTAAGTAAATAAAAGTGTGATGATCATCATTATTAGAGCATTGCCCTAGTGAGGAAAGGATGATGGAGACTATGATTCCCCCACAAGTCGGGATGAGACTCCGGACTTTAAAAATAAATAAAAGAGGCCAAAGAAGCCCAAATAAAAATAAAAGAGGCCAAAGAAGCCCAAATAAAAAAAGAGGTCAAAGAAGCCCACCAAAAAAATAATAAAAAAGAACAAAAAAACAAAAAAAGAGAAAAAGAGAGAAGGGGCAGTGCTACTATCCTTTTCCACACTTGTGCTTCAAAGTAGCACCATGTTCTTCATATAGAGAGTCTCTTGAGTTATCACTTTCATATACTAGTGGGAATTTTCATTATAGAACTTGGCTTGTATATTCCGATGATGGGCTTCCTCAAATGCCCTAGGTCTTCATGAGTAAGCAAGTTGGATGCACACCCACTTAGTTTCAGTTTGAGATTTCATATACTTATAGCTCTAGTGCATCCGTTGCATGGCAATCCCTACTCACTCACATTGATATCTATTGATGGGCATCTCCATAGCCCGTTGATACGCCTAGTTAATGTGAGACTATCTTCTCCTTTTTGTCTCCTCCACCATAATATTCTATTCCACCTATAGTGCTATGTCCATGGCTCACGCTCATGTATTGCGTGAAAGTTGAAAAGGTTTGAGAACGTCAAAAGTATGAAACAATTGCTTGGCTTGTCATCGGGGTTGTGCATGATTTGAATATTTTGTGTGGTGAAGATGGAGCATAGCCAGACTATATGATTTTGTAGGGATAACTTTCTTTGGCCATGTTATTTTGAAAATACATGATTGCTTTATTAGTATGCTTGAAGTATTATTGTCTTAATGTCAAAGGATAGACTATTGCTTTGAATCACTAGTGTCTTAATATTCGTGCCATGGTTAGATTACATGATCAAGATTATGCTAGGTAGCATTCCACATCAAAAGTTATCTTTTTTATCATTTACCTACTCGAAGACGAGCAGGAATTAAGCTTGGGGATGCTGATACGTCTCCGTCGTATCTATAATTTTTTATTGTTCCATGCCAATATCATTCAACTTTCATATACTTTTTGGCAACTTTTTATATTATTTTTGGGACTAACATATTGATCCAGTGCCCAGTGCCAGTTCCTGTCTGTTGCATGTTTTTGGTTTCGCAGAATATCTATATCAAACGCAGTCCAAACGGCATAAAAACGGACGAAGCTTATTTTTGGAAAATATGGAAAATTCGGAAGGAAAATCAACGCGAACCAGTGCCCGAGGTGGTCACGAGGCAAGGGGGCACCCCCCCCTTAGGGCGCGCCCCCTACCCTCGTGAGCCCATCGTAAGGCGGTTAACGCTCTTCTTTTGCCGCAAGAAAGCTAATATTCGGGAAAAAATCACGGCGAAGGTTTCAGGCCAATCGGAGTTATGGATCTCCATATATATACGAAACGGTGAAACAGAGCCAAAGGAGAATGCAGAACCAGAGAGAAACAGAGAGATAGATCCAATCTCGGAGGGGCTCTCGCCCCTCCCATGCCATGGAGGCTAAGGACCAGAGGGGAAACCCTTCTCCCATCTAGGGAGGAGGTCAAGGAAGAAGGGGTCCCCTCTCCCCATCTCCTCCGGTGGCGCCGGAACGCCGCCGTGGCCATCATCATCATCACCACGATCTTCACCAACACCTCCGCCATCTTCACCAACATCTCCATCACCTTCCCCCCTCTATCTACAGCGGTCCACTCTCCCGCAACCCGCTATACCCTCTACTTGAACATGGTGCTTTATGTTTCATATTATTATCCAATGATGTGTTGCCATCCTATGTTGTGTGAGTAGATTTTCGTTGTCCTATCGGTGGTTGATGAATTGCTATGATTGATTTAATTTGCTTGTGGTTATGTTGCTGTCCTTTGGTGCCCATCATATGAGCGCGCACGTGGATCACATCATAGGGTTAGTTGTATGTTGATAGGACTATGTATTGGAGGGCAAGAGTGACAGAAGCTTCAACCTAGCATAGAAATTGATGCATACGGGATTGAAGGGGGACCAATATATATTAATGCTATGGTTGGGTTTTACCTTAATGAACATTAGTAGTTGCGGATTCTTGCTAATAGTTCCAATCATAAGTGCATAGAATTCCAAGTAAGGGATGACAAGCTAGCAGTGGCCTCTCCCACATAATACTTGCTATCGGTCTAGTAAAGTAGTCAATTGCTTAAGGGACAATTTCACAACTCCTACCACCACTTTTCCACACTCGCTATATTTACTTTAGTTGCTTCTTTACCTTAACAGCCCCTAGTTTTATTTTCATACTCTTTATTATCTTGTAAACCTATCCAACAACACCTACAAAGTACTTCTAGCTTCATACTTGTTCTAGGTAAAGCGAACGTCAAGTGTGCGTAGAGTTGTATCGGTGGTCGATAGAACTTGAGGGAATATTTGTTCTATCTTTAGCTCCTCGTTGTGTTCAACACTCTTACTTATCGAAAACTGTTGCGATCCCCTATACTTGTGGGTTATCAGTTCCTACATATTCTACGATGATCTTTATCGGTAAAACCGCATAACAACATACGTTGTTCCCTTTTGTCATCAGTATGTTACTTGCTCGAGATTCGATCGTCGGTATCTCAATACCTAGTTTAATCACATTACTGGCAATTCTCTTTACTCGTTCTGTAATGCAACATCCCGTAACTAACACATTAGTCACATTGCTTGCAAGGCTTATAGTGATGTGCATTACCGAGAAGGCCCGGAGATACCTCTCCGATACACGGAGTGACAACTCCTAATCTCGATCTATGCCAACTCAACAAACACCATTGGAGACACCTATAGAGCATCTTTATAGTCACCCAGTTACGTTGTGACGTTTGATAGCACACTAAGTGTTCCTCTAGTATTCGGGAGTTGCACAATCTCATAGTCATAGGAACTTGTATTAGTTATGGAGAAAGCAATAGCAGTAAACTAAACGATCAAAGTGCTAAGCTAACAGATCGGTCAAGTCAATCACATCATTCTCTAATGATGTGATCCCATTCATCAAATGAAAACTCTTTGTCCATGCCTAGTAAACTTAACCATCTTTGATTAACAAGCTAGTCAAGTAGAGGCATACTAGTGACACTCTATTTGTCTATGTATTCACACATGTACTAAGTTTCCGGTTAATAAAATTCTAGAATGAATAATTGATGACCAGCAAGTGTAGGGGATCTATCATAGCCTTTTCGATAAGTAAGAGTGTCGAACCCAACGAGGAGCAGAAGGAAATGATAAGCAGTTTTTAGTAAGGTATTCTCTGCAAGCACTGAAATTATTGGTAACACCTAGTTTTGTGATAAGGTAATTTGTAACGAGTAGCAAGTAATAAAAGTAAATAAGGTGCAGCAAGATGGCCCAATCCTTTTTGTAGCAAAGGACAAGCCTGGACAAACTCTTATATGAAGGAAAGCGCTCCCGAGGACACATGTGAATTATCGGCAAGCTAGTTTTCATCACGTTCATATGATTCGCGTTCGGTACTTTGATAATTTGATTTGTGGGTGGACCGGTGCTTGGGTACTGTCCTTACTTGGACAAGAATCCCACTTATGATTAACCCCTATTACAAGCATCTGCAACTACAACAGAAGTATTAAGGTAAACCTAACCATAGCATGAAACATATGGATCCAAATCAGCCCCTTACGAAGCAACGCATAAACTAGGGTTTAAGCTTCTGTCACTCTAGCAACCCATCATCTACTTATTACTTCCCAATGCCTCCCTCTTGGCCCAAACAATGGTGAAGTGTCATGTAGTCGACGTTCACTTGACACCACTAGAGGGATGACACCATACATCTCATCAAAATATCGAACGGATACCAAATTCACATGACAACTTATAGCAAGACTTCTCCCATGTCCTCGGGAACAAACGCAATAACTCACAAAGCATATTCATGTTCATAATCATAGGGGTATTAATATGCATAATGGATCTAAACATATGATCTTCCACCAAGTAAACCAACTAGCATCAACTACAAGGAGTAATCAACACTACTAGCAACCCACAGGTACCAAACTGAGGTTTGGATACAAAGATTGGATAGAAGAGATGAACTAGGGTTTGAGATGAGATGGTGCTGGTGAAGATGTTGATGGAGGTTGACACCCTCCCGATGAGAGGATCGTTGGTGATGACGATGGTGATGATTTCCCCCTCCCGGAGGGATGTTTCCCCGGTAGAACAGCTTCGTCGGAGCCCTAGATTGGTTCCGCCAAGGTTCCGCCTCGTGGCGGCAGAGTTTCTTTCCAAAAGCTTGCTTATGATTTTTTCCTCGACGAAAGACTCCATATAGCCAATGATGGGCATCAGAGGGCCACCAAGGGGCCCACGAGGCAGGGGGCGCGCCCAGGGGGTAGGGCGTGCCCCCACCCTCGTGGATGGTGGGTGGCCCCCCTCTGGTACTTTCTTCGCTCAGTACTTTTTATATATTCTGAAAATAACTCCCTGGAGTTTCAGGACTTTTGGAGATGTGCAGAATAGGTCTCTAATATTTGCTCCTTTTCCAGCCCAAAATTCCAGCTGCCGGCATTCCCCCTCTTCATGTAAACCTTGTAAAATAAGAGAGAATAGGCATAAGTATTGTGACATAATGTGTAATAACAGCCCATAGTGCAATAAATATCGATATAAAAGCATGATGCAAAATGGGTGTATCAACTCCCCCAAGCTTAGACCTCGCTTGTCCTCAAGCAAAAGCCGAAATCAAAAATTATATATATATATATATATATATATATATATATATATATATATATATATATATATATATGTTGTCATATGATCTCTTATGCTAAAGTAACAATTCAATCACAATTTCAAGTATGAATCATAAACTTCATTGAGAACCAACAAACTCTAATCTCAGTCACTGAGGCAATTGCAATTTATCATAACATAGGAAAGCGTCAATGTCGGTGTCAAAACCGGCGGATCTCAGGTAGGGGGTCCCGAACTGTGCGTCTAGGCCAGATGGTAAAAGGAGGCAAGGGACACGAAGTTTTACCCAGGTTTGGGCCCTCTCGGTGGAGGTAAAACCCTACATCCTGCTTGATTAATATTGATGATATGGGTAGTACAAGAGTAGATCTACCACGAGATCAGAGAGGCTAAACCCTAGAAGCTAGCCTATGGTATGATTGTTGTTGTCTATGTTGTCCTACGGACTAAAACCCTCCGGTTTATATAGACACCGGAGAGGGTTAGGGTTACACAAAGTCGGTTACAATGGTAGGAGATCTGCATATCCGTATCGCCAAGCTTGCCTTCCACGCCAAGGAAAGTCCCTTCCGGACACGGGACGAAGTCTTCAATCTTGTATCTTCATAGTCCAGGAGTCCGGCTGAAGGTCTAGTCCGGCCATCCGGACACCCCCTAATCCAGGACTCCCTCAGTATCCCCTGAACCAGGCTTCAATGATGACGAGTCCGGCGCGTAGATTGTCTTCGGCATTGCAAGGCGGGTTCCTCCTCCAAGTACTTCATAGAAGATTTTGAACACAAAGATAGTGTCCGGCTCTACCAAATAAGTTTCCACATATTGCCATAGAGAGAATAATATTTACACAAATCTAATCTGCTGATGTATTCCATAGTGTGATACACCACGGCCAAGCCTTTATCCGAGTCGTTTTATTATCCCACCTCAGCGCGTCACGCGAGGCGGTTTCCTTGGCATGTCTTGTTAAAGCAGAGATCGTGTCCCCTTATTCCGGGATTCTCATCAATACGGGCGTGGGTAACCCAACCGCTTCTAGGACTCCTAGATTATAGGCAAGTCCAAACGGACACGGAGAGGACGCTTGATATTCACCCTCTTTATAAAGGGGACAAGGCTTTTATTTTTCCCTCCCGTGCTCAATTGAATCCTTCCCCCACCTCAAGCTCAAACGCCCGAAGTTCAGGTCAGGTGCTCCGAACCTTCAGTCATGTTCGGATCTAGCCTTCAAGGTCGGTGGATGCCTTCCTCCGTCACGGAAGAAGACATCAAAAAGTTGAGGGAGGCCAGATATCTGACCGCCGAGATTTTGCATCGGCTGCCTCCCCGAGGGCAGGCCGTCCCCACTCCTGAACCCAACGAGAACATCGTGTCTGTATCCCACTTCCTCCGAGGTCTAGGCCTTGCTCTGGATCCTTTCGTCAGGGGTTTGATGTTTTATTACGGGCTAGACTTCCATGATCTAGCTCCGGACTCCTTTCTTCATATCACGACATTTATTGTTGTGTGCGAGGCCTTCCTCCGGGTTACCCCTCACTTTGGCCTATGGCTCAAGACCTTTGAAGTAAAGCCGAAGATGATCGAGGGGCAACATGCAGCGTGTGGAGGTGCCTCAATATGCAAGATGACGGGAGCTCCATGGCCCAAAGGTTCCATCCCAGAGGTGTCTGAATTGTGGCAACAGGAGTGGTTCTACATCACGACTCCTAGAAGTGCCAAGTGGGCGGCCGCCCCTGTTTTCCGCTCGGGCCCTCCACCACAACTGATGTCATGGATCAGCAGAGGTCTGAGCTGGGGTCCAGCCAAGGACGTGCCTATACTGCAAAGCCGCATTAGAGATCTCTTCAATGGAGATTTCAGTTTGGTTGTGGTAATACAAGTTATGCTGGTTCGTCAAGTCTAGCCTTGCAAACGCCGGCCTCTTCGCCCGTGGGAGTTCAATCCCGAGGGACCGCGTGTCATTCAAAATTTTCTCGGCCTGGCGCACGAGGAGATGTACAAGTCATTCTTTGGACCTCAGGCGGAGTGTCCGGAAATCACCGAGGACGTGGGCCTGAGTAGTAACCGTGCCACCGAACAGGTAAGGCATCTTCTGGCCGAACATACTATCTCTCCTTTGTTACGAAGTTATTTCTGAGAGTTCGCTTTTTGACCAGGACTGGCTAACAAAGGCGAAGTTGATTCGGTGTTCGGCCCCCCTCCCTGAGGGTTTGGAAAATCCGGTATTGGAAAAGATGCTCCAGACCGCACCTTGCCCGGAGCCCTTGAAGGAAGATACTGTGGAGGATAATACGGGTGGACGCGGGTCCCCAACGCTGCCCATTCTAACCGAGGGAGCGAGCGTCTCCATGAAAGAAGACGACCAGAAGAGGAAAAGGACTACGCCCGGGGATTCGGAAGCCGAAGCTTCCAAACGGGAGAAGAAGTCTCCCACAGAGGGTCCTACCTTGGGGGGCGCTGTTGCCGCACAAAGTCCGCGGGGGGATCAATTCTCCCGCGAGTCGTAAGTGACCTGAAATACTTTAATAGTACAGATATGCCATCTTTTTCTTCTGAGAAAATAACCACCGCATATATCTTTGCAGTTCGGGCCTTAGCCCCTCTCAAATGAGCTCGTCTTCGGGGGATCTTCTTCCAGAGATGATGGAGAGTGAAACGCCTCGTCCGGACTCCTCCGCTCCGGAAGCGGGCGACCCTGTAGTGTCGTCGCGGAGGGCCTCTCCGAGTCCGGTGAGGCCAGAAGATAATCCCATTGACCCCCGAAGCTCCCAGTGTCCGGCTCCCGAAGGGAGCAGACAAAAGAGTCCGGCACCGTCTAGTGTGCGATCGGATGTTCTGAGGGAGTTGGTGAGGCGAGCGGCCATCTCAGATGAACACCGTGTGCTGATGAATACGGTGATGGAGAGGATATCGTCCACCAAAAGCGGATTGCACGAAGCTTTTATGAGTCTTCCGACAGGCTTTGAGGTACATAAAAGATAGTCCTGCACATGCTAGGTGTGCCCTGTGTAGATAGTAGCCCCTGAGACTCTGCTTGTCGTCGGAAACGACGACGAACAGAGGATCATATTCCTAGGTAATAACCATACTGCCTTTATGTGTAGGTGATGGAAGCTCCGGTGGCTAGCCGGACTAGCGAGTTTGCCCATTTAGAACGGCAGTTGGATGCGGCAGACGCTGACATCGAGCTTGTTAACAAAAGGCTTGACGAGGCACAGGGTAAGTGTCATTATCTGGTAAACGCCACATAGGAAGAGCAGCATGATGCCAGTATCTTTAACATGTTGTGACTGCAGATGGAGCTGCCACTGTTGAAGCCTTGCGGGCGGAACTTGCCCGAGCCAAGGAACAAGCGAGGTTGGGTAATGCGGCTGCTTTGAAGGCGGCCGAAGAGTTGCAAGCCGAGAAGGCCGCGCATGGCGAGAGCCGAGATAAGATGGCCAAGATGGCCATAGAATTAAAAGCCGCCGCCGACCGTTGCCGGGTTCTCGAAAAGGAAAACCAAGCGAAGGCATCGGACCTTGAGAAGGCTGCTGCGAAGAGAAAGGACCTCCGCTCTGCTATGAGGGCAAAGAAGGAGGAGCTGCGAGAAGCCGAGGATATTGTAGCTGGGAAATCCTTTATGTTGCGGAGGAAGTTCGGAGATCCATGGTATGCCCCTCTGGATCGGCTGTGGAGTTCGGTGGATGTATATATGGATTTGGCGGCGAGCGCTACCGATGCGGCCAAGTATTTCCAGGGTCAGACGGACCCTGAAGTAGACCGGCTGTTTTGGAGACAATTCCATTCCCCCGAGCGTCCGCTTTCATTGACTGACCAATTAGCCGCATGGGCCGAACTAAATAGGTTGTCCGGACTCTCCATGAGGTCTGTTGTGGATCAGCTATGGCCGGAAAGGTCAAAACCGAATAGCTATTTCAGCTTGGTGCAGCAGTTCCTTGATGTGGTGCCACACATTAATGCGATGAAGAGGTCGGCTTGCATAGAGGGCGCACGGATGGCCTTTGCCTGTGTTAAGGCATACTGGGTGTAGATGGATGCTACCAATGTTGCAGCGCGGGATTCGGCTATAGGTCAAAAGGCTGCTGAGCACTACTTTGAAGAAGTTCTTGAGGGTGCCCGTTTGATAGAGACCCAATGCTCAAAAAATATTATGTTTGAGTGATATGTAATCCCATTGTAAGCGAAATGCTTTTATAAATTTTTATAAGGCTCTTTTTATACTTTTGCCTGAAAGTAATATGATGCCTCCTAGGCGGCCGTTTATGTATACATGTGTATAACCTGAAAGATTGCAGTCGTCGGCTTCAACCCCCACACATATAATGCGGAGGTGCTTGCAAAAACACGCGTTCACACTTAACCCAACGTCTTGGTCCTATTAAGGAGGTGATAGCGGAGCGAGCGAGGCAACCGGACTATAATGCTTTAGCACTTTCACTTAGCCATAGGAGTTTGAGAGTGGGGCTACTAGATAGCTCCTGGTGGCTCCGCACTCTCCCGATTCCGGGGTGCGTACATGCCTGGCCGGAAAACGGCCCTTCGTTAAGGCGGAGGAATTCTAACATTCCCACAGGTCATCGAGTGGTTGACCAGTCTCACGCTATATCATGACAGTCAGTTTTCGGCTTTCTCTACTGAGGTGCTCGTCCGGATGAATCAGGGCACAATCGCAGTAGTTCTCCTGGTGCTACCTTAGCCGGTAAAGCGGAACGTAAGGCACCAAAACACAGGAGCCGGGCAAACCCAACATTTGACCAAAGACAATGATTCGGAGCTGATACATATAGGGCCAAACTCGCGACGCCGAACACTCCCTAAGGTATTCGGTCTTTGTGGTATAAACCAGGCCTAAATAATGGCCTTTGTAAGAAGCCCCTTGTGTCCAGGTACGTGCATTGTTCTGGCGTGGCCACATGCCAAGACGTCAACATCCTTCTCAACGGTGGATATGTATGAACAAGAGACAATAAAAAAGGTTTATGCAGGGTCTTAATATAAAAAGAATCCTTGGAGTGGGTCCCTGCTGCACGTCTGCGCCTGTGTCTCTGTTGTGCCGTATCCTGGACGGGTGTAGCATGATGATCGTCTGTAAAAGAGAGGAAGTTAAGTGAAAAAGTTGTCGTGCAAAAAGATAGTTTTTAAAGAAACCATGTATAATTCAAGATGATAAGAAATTGCCACTCGTCTGTGCGTGTTGAGCCCCTTGTATTGACAAATAGGGGTGTGACCATTTATTCGGTATAAGTAGCGGCGCCGGACTCGATTAGTTGTATCTGAGGTCTTGACGACCTATTGGATGCTTTCTCTTGTCCGGGCGCCTTTAGTGTGCGGCTGCCAAGGCAGCCTCGCTCTCTTCGGCGCGCAGAGATCGCTTGATATTTCCGTGCACTGTGATGATGCCACGTGGACCAGGCATCTTGAGTGTGAGGGAGGCGTAGTGTGGTATTGCATTAAAGCGAGCGAAAGCTTCGCGTCCGAGCAGTGCTTGATAGCCACTTTGAAACGGAGCGATGTGGAAAGTTAAATGCTCGCAACGGAAGTTATCGGGGGAGCCGAATATAACTTGTAGTAGGAGGGAGCCCGTACAATGAGCCCCTGGGCCTGGCGTTACTCCTTTAAAGGTAGTATTGCTATGGCGAATTTGTGTTGGGTCTAACCCCATCCCACGGATTGTATCCTGATATATTAGGTTTAGGCTACTGCCGCCGTCCATCAAAACTCTTGTGAAGTGATATCCGCCAATTACTGGGTCTAATACCAGAGCAGCCCATCCTGCGTGTTGGATACTTCCTGAGTAATCACGATGGTCGAAAGTGATCGGTTGAGATGACCAGTGGCAGGACTTCGTGGTGACAGGCACTTGGGTATATTTTCCTGGGAGTGCCGCGTTGTTTTTTCCCTTGATTACGTGTAACACGTTTACTGTTTTGACTTCTGGTGGAAATTTCTTTTTTCACCCGTGTCTTGCTTGGGGGGCTCGTCCTCGTCTTCACTTGGTGTATCCTCCCCCTTGTGTACGGCGTTGAGCTTGCCGGACTGCTTGAAGACCCAACATTCTCTGTGGGTATGATTAGCAGGTTTACCAGGGGTACTATGAATCTGACATACTTGGTCCAGAATTTTGTTGAGGCTGGACAATTCATCCCTGGTGCCTTTAGGGGGCGGCTTTTGACCTGGCCGAGAGCTATTGAATCTGGCATTTACTGACGTGCCCTTCGTGATGTCTTCTTTATTCCGGCGTTTGTTATTGTTGTTGCGCCGTGATTTCCCGTTTCCATCTCTAACTTCAGATGTACTGGGGTCGTTGGTGCTGCATCTGGCTAGCCAGCTGTCCTCACCCGCGCAAAAGCGAGTCATGAGGTTTGTTAATGCGGCCATCGTTCTCGGCTTATTTTGGCCGAGGTGTCTGGCGAGCCATTCGTCACGGACGCTATGCTTGAAAGCTGACAAGGCTTCAGCGTCCGGACAGTCAACAATCTAGTTCTTTTTAGTAAGAAACCTGTTCCAAAGCTTTCGGGCTGACTCTCCGGGCTGTTGAGTTATATGACTCAAATCGTCCGCATCCGGAGGTCGGACATAAGTCCCTTGAAAATTTGCCCGAAAGGCGTCTTCGAGCTCTTCCCAACTTCCAATGGAGCTTTCGGGGAGGCCTTTGAGCCAGTGACGAGCTGGCCCTTTGAGCTTGAGGGGTAGGTACTTGATGGCGTGGAGATCATCTCCTTGAGCCATATGGATATGAAGGATGTAGTCCTCAATCCAGACCCCAGGGTCTGTTGTTCCGTCATATGCCTCTATGTTTACGGGCTTGAATCCCTCTGGAAATTCATGTTCCAGCACCTCATCGGTGAAACATAGGGGGTGTGCGGCACCCCTGTAGCTGGGTGTACCGCGTTGTTCGGATGTTTGTTGTGTTGCATTGTATGCTGGGGCGCGCTTGCGTGGTCCATAGATGGATCTTGTTGCGTCGTCCTTTGGGTGCGAGACCTCGCATGGGTCGCGTATTGTATTGTGAGCGGCATTGTATGCCGCTCTGTGGTGGTAGAGGGGTCGTCTATCCGACCAGGTGGCTGCTTTGATATTTGGTTGTGGGGGTTCTGAGGCCTCCATATCGAATTCGGGTAGCAGCTTCCGCTTTGGGTAGCTTTTGGAGGGGCGATTGTCGTTGTACCTTGCTGCAGTGTTGAGTATTTTATTCCATCTGATTTGGAGTGTGTCTTGCGCAGCCTTGAGTCTTTGCTTCTGCTTTTTCAGACTCCTCGCAGTGGCAACAAGCCTTTTATGGGCAGGCTGCTGCTCCGGGTGTCTGTCCGGCGTTATGTCGTCCGGACCATTATCCTTGATAGGATTTGTTATTTCGGTTTGATTATCCGGATTGCCGTTGTCCGGCAGTGGTTCGCCCTGCTCCAGCGCTGGGTCTGTGTGATCGCTATTTCTGTCGAGGCGGGATTTGGGGCGGCGCTTGTGTCGCCGCTTTGACTGCTTTTCGAGGGAACAAGCCTTTGGTGCGTCCTTCCACTCCTCGTCGTCATCTTTTGGTGCGTCCACCATGTATACGTCATATGACGAGGTGGCGTTCCAGGGCCCAATGGGTGCCGGTTCTTCATCGTCTCCTTCATCGGCGTCCATACCGTCGATGTCTTCGGAGTCGAAGTCGAGCATGTCGGTTAAATCATCGATAGTGGCTACAAAGTGGGTGGTGGGTGGGCTTTGAATTTCTTCATCGTCCGCATCCCAATCTCGCTGACCATAGTCCGGCCAGGGCTCTCCTGATAAAGAGAGAGACTTTAGTGATTTTATAATATTGCCAAAGGGTGAGTGCTGAAAGATGTCCGCGGCAGTAAACTCCATGATCGGCGCCCGATCGGATTCGACCGGCAGAGGCGCGAATGGTTTGGAGTCCGGAGAGGAGTCCGGCTCCTTGGAATCATGAGTCTCGCGAGTGCGGGGCTGGTGTTCGGCTCGATCGTTGTTAGGATCGCAGCCCCTGAGGCGGCGTCCAACCACCCATCCTCGATCGGCGCGGTTGACTCCGAATTAAGGGTCAAAGCCGATGCGGGTGCGGCCTTCAGGGCACTGTTAGGCGGCAGAGCTAGATCATGCTCGTCGTGGCAGTGCGGCGGGCTCGGCAGTGGCTCGAATTCGTCGAAGATCAAGTCCCCGCGGATGTCAGCCGTGTAGTTTAAACTTCCAAATCTGACCTGACGGCCAGGGGCATACCTTTCGATCTGCTCTAGATGGCCAAGTGAATTGGCCTGTAGTGCAAAGCCGCCGAAGATAGAGATCTGTCCGGGGAGACAAGTTTCACCCTGGACCGCATCACTATCGATGATCGTAGAAGCCATCAAGCCTGACGGCGACGACACAGAGGAACTCTCAATGAATGCACCAATGTCGGTGTCAAAACCGGCAGATCTCGGGTAGGGGGTCCCGAACTGTGCGTCTAGGCCAGATGGTAACAGGAGGCAAGGGACACGAAGTTTTACCCAAGTTTGAGCCCTCTCGATGGAGGTAAAACCCTACGTCCTGCTTGATTATGGGTAGTACAAGAGTAGATCTACCACGAGATCAGAGAGGCTAAACCCTAGAAGCTAGCCTATGGTGATTGTTGTTGTCTATGTTGTCCTACGGACTAAAACCCTCCGGTTTATATAGACACCGGAGAGGGTTAGGGTTACACAAAGTCGGTTACAATGGTAGGAGATCTGCATATCCGTATCGCCAAGCTTGCCTTCCACGCCAAGGAAAGTCCCTTCCGGACACGGGACGAAGTCTTCAATCTTGTATCTTCATAGTCCAGGAGTCCGGCTGAAGGTCTAGTCTGGCCATCCGGACACCCCCTAATCCAGGACTCCCTCAGTCAATATAAGAGCTTTTCAGCAAGTCCACATACTCAACTATCATTTAGTCTTTCACAATTGCTAACACTCATGCAATATTTATGGGTATGAAGTTTTAATCGGACACAGAGAAAGATAGGGGCTTATAGTTTTGCCTCCCAACTTTTTACCTCAAGGGTAATGTCAACAATAATAGTTCATGAAAACTCACATCCAATTAGCTATATATATATATATATATCATGATCTTTCCAACACATTGTGCTTGCCAAAGGATAAAATGTAAAAAGGAAAGGTTAAAATCACCATGACTCTTTGCATGAAGTATAAGACAAGAATAAAAGATAGGCCCTTCGCAGAGGGAAGCAGAGGTTGTCATGTGCTTTTATGGTTGGATGCACGAAATCTTAATGCAAAAGAATGTCACTTTATATTGCCACTTGTGATATGGACCTTTATTGTGCAGTCCGTCGCTTTTATTGCTTCCATATCACAAGATCGTATAAAGTTTATTTTCTCCACACCAATAGATCATACATATTTAGAAAGCAAATTTTTTTATTGCATGCACCGATGACAACTTACTTGAAGGATCTTACTCAATCCATAGGTAGATATGGTGGACTCTCATGGCAAAACTGGTTTTAAGGGTATTTGGAAGCACAAGTAGTATCTCTACTTGGTGCAAAGAAATTGGCTAGCATGAGAGGGAAAGGCAAGCTCAACATGTTGGATGATCCATGACAATTTAATTTATCTCAGATGTAAGAAAACATAACCCATTACGTTATCTTCCTTGTCCAATGTCAACTCTTTAGCATATCATACTTTAATGAGTGCTCACAATCATAAAAGATGTCCAAGATAGTATATTTATATGTGAAAACCTCTCTTTCTTTATTACTTCCTATTAATTGCAAAAATGACCAAAACTATGTTTGTCAACTTTCAACAACTTTTATTCATCATACTTTTATATGTGAAGTCATTACTCTCCATAAGATCCTTATGATCTCTTTATTTCTTTTTATTTCTTCTCTTTTATTCTATTCCCTCAAGATCATAGTAAGATAATCAAGCCCTTGACTCAACACTAATCTTTATTATATATAGCTCATGGACTCGATTACATAAGAAGATCATAAAGCAAAACTCACAACTAGATCATACTAAAACTTTATTCTACTAGATCAAGATATTATCAAAAGGATCGAACTAAGAAAAACGGTAAAGATAAAAGTGATGGTGATACGATACCGGGGCACTCCCCCAAGCTTGGCAATTGCCAAGGGGAGTGCCCATACCCGAGGCTCGGTTCTTCTTTGTTGGTGATGAAGGTGTTGGTGATGATGGGTAGTCGCACATCGAGCGTAAGAGATCCTCCAATTTGCGTATAATGGACTTGAGTGCGATGATATGCTCCTTCAACAAAATATTTTCACTTGTGAGATACTTGTTTTGAATATGAGCTAACTCAATCATCTTGAAAGCCTCAATCTCAGTTGGGGTAAAGAGATTGTGGTGAGATTGAAGGATGTCTTCTTCTGCTACTGCCGGAACTTGATCCCCCATGGCCTTCTTGATCCCATCATCCTTGTTGATCTCTTTGGGTTCTTCTCTATTAAACTCTATCTCCATTAGCCAAGCATTGTTTCCCTCATTGTTGGAGGAGGAGGGAGATGACATGATGCTTGGCCTTGACAACCCTGGCAGGAAACAGCTCGAAACAAAAACAGGAGATATTTGCGTGATACGATGATCAAAACCTTTGGGAGATTATATAATGATTTTTTATCGACCAAAAGAAGTGTCGTGCAAGAAAACGGAGTCCGGAGGGCACACGAGGTAACCTCGAGGCAGGGGGCGCCCAGTGGGGTAGGGCGCGCCCTCCACCCTCGTGGAAGCCTCGTGTCCTTTCCGAATTGCTTCTTATTTTCCTATTTTCTTAAATATTCCAAAACGGAGAAAAAATGCCATTAGAACTGTTTTGGAGTCGGTTTACTTATCGTACCATGTACCTATTCCTTTTCAGAGTCTGAAAGATTCTGGAAAGTGTCCCTTATGTATTCCTCCGGGGTTATGGTTTCAATAATATTAGTTTCAACATTTATGGGATTACTTGGGATATAATGTTTGATTCTTTGACCGTTCACCACCTTCGGATTTGTGCCTTCGAAGTTGTTGATTTTTATGGCACCGGAACGATAGACCTCCTCGATAACGTAAGGACCTTCCCATTTAGAGAGAAGTTTGCCCACAAAAAATCTTAAACGAGAGTTGAATAGCAACACATAATCACCTACATTAAACTCACGCTTTTGTATCCTTTTGGCATGCCATCTTTTAACTTTTTCTTTAAACAGCTTGGCATTTTCATAGGCATGGGTTCTCCATTCATCAAGTGAGCTAATGTCAAATAACCTTTTCTCACTGGCAAGTTTGAAATCATAATTGAGCTCTTTGATAGCCCAATATGCCTTATATTCTAATTCAAGAGGTAAGTGACATGCTTTACCATAAACCATTTTATATGGAGACATACCCATAGGATTTTTATATGCAGTTCTATAAGCCCATAATGCATCATCAAGTTTCTTGGACCAATTCTTTCTAGATCTATTAACAGTCTTTTGCAAAATTAATTTGAGCTCTCTGTTACTCAATTCTACTTGACCACTAGACTGTGGATGATATGGGGATGCAATTCTATGATTAACATCATACTTAGCAAGCATTTTATGAAAAGCACCATGAATGAAATGTGAACCGCCATCAGTCATTAAATATCTAGGGACTCCAAGCCTCAAAAAAATAACTTCTTTAAGCATCTTAATAGAGGTGTTATGATCAGCACTACTAGTTGGAATAGCTTCTACCCACTTAGTAACATAATCAACAATAACTAAAATATGTGTATACCCATTAGAGGAAGGAAACTGTCCCATATAATCGAAGCCCCAAACATCAAATGGTTCAATAACAAGTGAATAATTCATAGGCATTTCTTGACGTCTACTAATATTACCAATTCTTTGACATTCATCACAAGATAAGACAAAATTACAGGCATCCTTGAAGAGAGTAGGCCAATAAAAACTGGATTGCAATACATTATGTGCAGTTCTATCTCCAGCATGGTGTCCACCATAAGTTTCGGAGTGACACTTGCGTAGGATCTGTTCCTGTTCATGCTCAGGTACACAACATCTAATAACACCATCTACTCCTTCTTTATAAAGACGTGAGTCATCCCAGAAGTAATGTCTTAAATCATAGAAAACCTTTTTCTTTTGCTGGTATGTGAAACTAGGTGGTATAAACTTAGCAACAATGTAATTAGCATAATCAACATACCATGGAGCAGTACGAGAAGCATTTATGATAGCTAATTGTTCATCAGGAAAGCTATCATCAATAGGTAGTGGGTCATCAAGAACATTCTCTAACCTAGACAAGTTGTCTGCAACGGGATTCTCAACTCCCTTTCTATCAATAATATGCTAATCAAATTCTTGTAGCAGGAGAACCCATCTAATAAGTCTAGGTTTAACATCTTTCTTTTCCATAAGATATTTAATAGCAACATGATCAGTGTGAATAGTTACTTTAGAATCAACAATATAAGGTCTAAACTTATCACAAGAAAATACAACTGCTAAGAATTCTTTTTCAGTAGTAGCATAATTTCTCTGGGCATTGTCTAGAGTTTTACTAGCATATTGAATAACATTTAATTTTTTACCAACTATTTGTCCTAGAACAGCACCTACAGCATAGTCACTAGCATCACACATGATTTCAAAGGGTAAATTCCAATCAGGTGGCTGAACAATAGGTGCAGAAATCAAGGCTTTCTTAAGTATTTCAAATGCTTCTACACAATCATCATCAAAGACAAAAGGAATATCTTTTTGTAATAGGTTAGTCAGAGGCCGGGAAATTTTTGAGAAGTTCTTAATGAACTTCCTATAAAAACCCAGCATGACCGAGGAAACTTCTTATACCTTTGATGTCCTTGGGACACATCATCTTTTCAATAGCATCAACTTTAGCTTTGTCAACTTCAATACCTCTTTCAGAAATTTTATGCCCCCAGACAATACCTTCATTAACCATAAAGTGGAACTTCTCCTAATTCAAGACAAGGTTAGTTTCTTCACATCTCTGCAGAACTCAATCAAGGTTGCTCAAGCAGTCATCAAAAGAGGATCCATAAATAGAGAAATCATCCATGAAAACTTCACAAATCTTTTCACAAATGTCAGAGAATATAGCCATCATGCATCTTTGAAAGGTAGCAGGTGCATTACATAAACCAAAAGGCATACGTCTATAAGCAAAGGTACCGAAAGGGCAAGTAAAAGTAGTCTTTTCTTGATCATCAGCTGACACAGGTATTAGAGACAAACCAGAGTAACCATCTAGAAAGAAAAAATGTGTATGTTTGGATAATCTTTCTAGCATTTTATCAATGAAAGGCAAAGGGTAATGATATTTTAGTAGCATTATTTAATTTGCGGAAATCGATCACCATCCTATAACCTGTAATAATTCTTTGCGGAATCAATTCATCTTTATCATTAGGAACGACAGTAATACCTCCCTTCTTAGGGACACAATGGACAGGGCTTACCCACTGACTATCAGCACCGAGATAAATTATACCTGCTTCAAGGAGCTTTAATATTTCTTTTCTTACCACTTCTTTCATCTTAGGATTTAACCATCGTTGGTGATCAATAACTGGTTTGGCGTCTTTCTCCAAATTTATTTTGTGTTGACATAGAGTGGGACTAATGCCCTTAAGATCATCAAGAGTATAGCCAATAGCAGCACAGTGCTTCTTCTGAGTTTTCAATAATTTCTCTTCTTCATGCTCTGAAAGGTTAGCACTAATAATAACAGGATATATCTTATTTTCATCAAGATAAGCATATTTAGGAGTATCAGGCAATGGTTTAAGCTCAAACACAGGATCACCCTTGGGTGGAGGAGGATCCCCTAGGATTTCAACAGGCAAGTTGTGTTTCAAAATAGGTCCCTGTTTAAAGAATACTTCATCTATTTCCCTTCTTTCATTCATAAACATATCATTTTCATGGTCTAGCAAATATTGTTCTAAAGGATCGGTAGGAGGCACGGCAATAGAAACAAGACCAATAATTTCATCTTTACTAGGCAATTATTTATCATGGGGTTGTCTACGAAATTTAGCAAAATTAAACTCATGAGACATATCCCCTAAACCAACAGAAACAATATCTTTATTGCAGTCTATCTTAGCATTAACAGTATTCAAGAAGGGTCTACCAAATATAATGGGACAAAAGTGATCTTGTGGGGAACTGAGAACAAGAAAATCAGTAGGGTATTTAAATTTCCCACACAAGACTTCAACATCTCTAACAATCCCAACTGGTGAAATAGTATCTCTATTGGCAAGCTTAATTGTAACATCAATCTCTTCTATCTCAGCAGGTGCAATATCATGCATAATTTCTTGGTATAAGGAATGAGGTATTGCACTTGCACTAGCACCCATTTCACATAAGCCATGATAGAAATGATCTCCTATTTTAACAGAAATAATAGGCATGCCTACAACGGGTCTATGTTTATTTTTAGCATCAGGTCTAGCAATTCTAGCAGCTTCATTGCAGAAGTAAATAACATGCCCATCAATATTATCGGCCAAGATATCTTTAACCATAGTAATACTAGGTTCAACTTTAATTTGCTCAGGGGGTTTAGGTGCCTTAATATTACTCTTGTTAACCACAGTTGAAGCTTTAGCATGATCCTTTATTCTCACAGGGAAAGGTGGTTTCTCAATATAAGCAGTAGGAACAACAGGATCATTATAAGTGATAGTCTTTTATTCAACTTTAATAGGAGCAACTACTTTTACCTCAGTGGGAGGATTATATTTAAACCACTTCTCCTTTGGGAGATCAACATGAGTAACAAAGGATTCACAGAAAGAAGCTACTATCTCAGAGTCAAGTCCATATTTAGTGCTAAATTCACGGAAAACATCGGTATCCATAAAAGATTTAACACAATCAAACTTAGGTGTTATACCTAAATCCTTACCTTCGTCGAGGTCCCAATCTTCTGAGTTGCATTTAATTATTTTCAATAAATCCCATTTGAATTCAATAGTCTTCATCATAAAAGATCTAGTACAAGAAGTGGAGTGATTACTGAGAGAAAGCCGAGCATAATTTTTTGAATAATCATTTCTTTTGAGAGCTCATGATTGGGGCATGAATATAACATTGACTTAAGCCTTCCCCAAGCTTGAGCGATGCTTTCTCCTTCGCGAGGCCAAAAATTATATATATAATTACGATCACGGTGAACAAGATGCATATGATAAAACGTCTGATGAAATTCCAATTTCAATCGTTGGTAGTTCCATGATCCAATATCATCACATAGCCTCAACCATGTCAATGCATCTCCCTTCAAAGATAAAGGGAAGACCTTCTTCCTGATAACATCCTCGGGCATACCTGTAAGCTTAAATAATCCACAAACTTCATCCACATAGATTAGGTGCAAATCGGGATGTAATGTTCCATCACCTGTGAAAGGATTAGCTACCAGTTACTCTATCATACCCGAAGTAATTTCAAAGTAAACATTTTCAGTAGGTTCAATAGGTTGAGGAGCAACTCTTTGCTCTACTGGTCGGGGTGAAGATACCCCGAACAAGCCCCTCAAAGGATTATGTTCCATAGTAACAAGTGACAGTAAATTTCAGCACACTATATAAATTTTTCCTTACCAAATTCCACCTACCAAAGGCACTTTACTCCCCGACAACGGCACCAGAAAAGAGTCTTGATGACCCACAAGTGTAGGGGATCTATCGTAGCCTTTTTGATAAGTAAGAGTGTCGAACCCAACGAGGAGCAGAAGGAAATGATAAGCAGTTTTCAGTAAGGTATTCTCTGCAAGCACCGAAATTATCGGTAACAGATAGTTTTGTGATAAGGTAATTTGTAACGAGTAGCAAGTAATAAAAGTAAATAAGGTGCAGCAGGATGGACCAATCCTTTTTGTAGCAAAGGACAAGCCTGGACAAACTCTTATATGAAGGAAAGCGCTCCCGAGGACACATCGGAATTATCGTCAAGCTAGTTTTCATCACGCTCATATGATTCACGTTCGGTACTTTGATAATTTGATATGTGGGTGGACCAGTGCTTGGGTACTGTCCTTACTTGGACAAGCATCCCAATTATGATTAACCCCTATTGCAAGCATCCGCAACTACAATAGAAGTATTAAGGTAAACCTAACCATAGCATGAAACATATGGATCCAAATCATCCCCTTACGAAGCAACGTATAAACTAGGGTTTAAGCTTCTGTCACTCTAGCAACCCATCATCTACTTATTACTTACCAATGCCTCCCTATTGGCCCAAACAATGGTGAAGTGTCATGTAGTCGACGTTCACATGACACCACTAGAGGGATGACAACATACATCTCATCAAAATATCGAACGAATACCAAATTCACATGACTACTTATAGCAAGGCTTCTCCCATGTCCTCAGGAACAAACGTAACTACTCACAAAGCATATTCATGTTCATAATCAGAGGGGTATTAATATGCATAATGGATCTAAACATATGATCTTCCACCAAGTAAACCAACTAGCATCAACTACAAGGAGTAATCAACACTAGTAGCAACCCACAGGTACCAATCTGAGGTTTGGATACAAAGATTGGATACAAGAGATGAACTAGGGTTTGAGATGAGATGGTGCTGGTGAAGATGTTGATGGAGATTGACCCCCTCCCAATGAGAGGATCGTTGGTGATGATGATGGTGATGATTTCCCCCTCCCGGAGGGAAGTTTCCCCGGCAGAACAGCTCCGCTGGAGCCCTAGATTGGCTCCGCCAAGGTTCCGCCTCGTGGTGGCGGAGTTTCTTCCCGAAAGCTTGCTTATGATTTTTTTTCCTCGACGAAAGACTCCATATAGCCAAATATGGGCATCAGAGAGCCACCAGGGGGCCCACGAGGCAGGGGGCGCGCCCAGGGGGGTATGGTGTGCCCCCACCCTCATGGATGGTGGGTGGCCCCCCTCTGGTACTTCCTTCGCTCAGTATTTTTTATATATTCTGAAAATAACTCCCGTGGAGTTTCAGGACTTTTGGAGATGTGCAGAATATGTCTCTAATATTTGCTCCTTTTCCAGCCCAGAATTCCAGCTGCCGGCATTCCCCCTCTTCATGTAAACCTTGTAAAATAAGTATTGTGACATAATGTGTAATAACAGCCCATAGTGCAATAAATATCGATATAAAATCATGATGCAAAATGGACGTATCAATAATAAACATTTATCACGATATAAGGAAATATAAATAACAACTTTATTATTGCCTCTAGGGCATATTTCTTTCACCATGCCTTATGGGTAGAACTTGTGGAGATGCTCAATATTCCATGAGTTTTGCAATTGAATGCCATCTCCGGTCTCCAGACGGACTGCACCAGGTATGGTGACTCGTACTACCCGGTAAGGGCCTTCCCACTTCAATGACAACTTGTTTGTACCCTTGGCAGACTGAACACGCCTAAGGACAAGGTCACCTTCCTCAAAACACTGGGCATGAACCCTGCGGCTATGATAGCAACACAGGGCTTGCTGATAGCGTTCATCACGCGTAGCAGTCCAGAGACGGTTCTCCTCAAGTAGCACAGCGTCGTCAGGCCGGTGCTGATCTTGCACTACTTCATCATAGACAAGCACTCGAGGCGACCCATAAATGAGTTCCGTGGGGATAACTGTTTCTGCCCCGTATACGAGGGAGAAGGGAGTCTGCCCGGTAGCTCGGTTTGGTGTCGTTCTGAGGGACCAGAGAACTATCGGTAACTCCTCGATCCACCGCCTGTCGTGCTTCTACAGCGTATCAAGGGTTCTTGTCTTGAGTCCGCGCCAAAGATGTCGTGGGAAACCACGACCACCTATGGGACCAGAGGGCCCCTTGCTGGTTCTGTAGGGGGATGTCGCATTGCACAAAGAGCAGACGAGCATGGGGCAACACGAAAGAGATCATGCATGAAATTTTACCCATGTTCGGGCCGTCACGAGGCGTAAAACCCTACTTCTGCTTTGGTGGATTGATGGTGAAAAGGTGGTGGTGGAGTGCAGTACACTTGCCCGGCAAGGGTTGCCTCAGGGCGGTAGTGGCTACGCGCGTATGGGGTGTGAGTTATCCAATCTTCTAACCCTGTCTATGGTTGCCATGGGTCTCCTTTTATAGATCAAGGGGTTACCACAGTGGCAAAGTAGTCATTATGCACTAATAAGATAGCAAATAGTGCTATCATACCTAACTCTGCGGGCTGACACGGCAGTTCGGTAGCACCGAACGGAATTTGGTAGGAAGATATAATGGAAAACCTTGAAGGATTTTGAGGAGTTTTGAAGTTTGATCTTTAAGCACATTGAGCAAAAGGATCATTGTCACATCCTCATTCCCTTTTGATAGTACCGACATTGCCTATGGACTCAATGTGATCTTGAATCACTAAAACGAAAACAAAGATTCCTTTGTCTTGACCAACACCTATCTTTTTTAGGGGTCACCTTCCATTCCAATGTTGCACCAAAAAGATTTTTTCTTGAAATATACTTGAAGTACAATTAGTTCTTTGAGATATGTTGGCATGAATTACCAAAATCCACCTTGGGAATTAGATGCACCTTCAACACACAAACTTATGTTACACCGAAGACAACCAACGAGTTGCAGCTCCCTCAAATTGCATAGCAGCTACAAGAATCCATATAACCAGATCGGTGTCAAAATAGCAAAGTAGACCTCCACCTAGTCTAGCATAACTTTGGATTCTTGCCGTCAAACCTCAGGAAATCCATTAAACAATGGTTTTTTGTGAATTCTTAAGGATCATGATTGACACTCACAACTGAACAAAATAGCAAACAAGGATAGAGGATGTTGAGTCTCATGGAAACCTCATGCTAGAGGTGGGATGTAAGGATGTTAAAACCTACTTCCCGATCCCCGTGTAGTCATTGTTAGATTGTTCCCATTAGGGCCGATCTCCGTGGCTCCCCATGGAGTCTTGATGAGCGGCTACGAGTTTGCAATACGGGAGGAGAGACCAAGCGCAACGTGGATCTCATGGATGTTCTTGCGTAGATCCACCTCCGCTCCATTCATGTACGTCTGCATATATGATACGTCTCCAATGTATCTATAATTTTTGATTGTTCCATGCTATTATATTATCTGTTTTGGATGTTTTATATGCATTAATATGCTATTTTATATTATTTTTGGGACTAACTTATTAACCTAGATCCCAGTGTTAGTTTCTGTTTTTCCTTGTTGTTGAGTTTCGCAGAAAAGGAATACCAAACGGAGTCCAAACGGAATAAAACCTTCGCGGTGATTTTTCTTGGAATAGAAGACACCCAGGAGACTTAGAGTTCAAGCTAGAGGAGCCACAAGGCGGCCACAAGGGTGGAGGGCGCGCCCAGGAGGGTAGGGCACGCCCCCTGCCTTGTGGGGCCCCCATGACTCCGCTGACCTAATTCTTTCACCTATATATTCACATATATTCCCAAACCACCAGAGGCATCCACAAAAACACTTTTCCACCGCCGCAACCTTCTGTACCCATGAGATCCCATCTAGGGTCCTTTTCCGGCATCCTCTCGGAGGGGGATTCGATCACATAGGGCTTCTACATCAACTATATTGCCCTTCCTATGAAGCGTGAGTAGTTTACTTCAGACCTACGGGTCCATGGCTAGTAGCTAGATGGCTTCTTCTCTCTCTTTGATTCTCAATACCATGTTCTCCTCGATGTTCTTGGAGATCTATCCGATGTAATCTTCTTTTGCGGTGTGTTTGTCGAGATCCGATGAATTGTGGATTTATGATCAACTTATCTATGAATATTATTTGAATCTTCTCTGAATTATTTTATGCATGATTTGATATCTTTGTAATTCTCTTCGAACTATTGTTTGGTTTGGCCAACTAGATTGGTTTTTCTTGCAATGGGAGAAGTGCTTAGCTTTGGGTTCAATCTTGCGGTGTCCTTTCCCAGTGATAGTGGGGGCAGCAAGGCACGTATTGTATTATTGCCATCGAGGATAAAAAGATGGGGCTTACATCATATTGCTTGAGTTTATTCCTCTACATCGTGTCATACTTAATGTGTTACTCTATTCTTCATGAACTTAATACTCTAGATGCAGGCAGGAGTTCATCGATGTGTGGAGTAATAGTAGTAGATGGAGAATCATTTCGGTCTACTTGACACGGACATGATGCCTATATATCATAATCATTGCCTTAGATATTGTCATAACTTTACATATTTCTATCAATTGCTCGACAGTAATTTGTTCACCCACCGTATTATTTGCTATCTTGAGAGAAGCCTCTAGTGAAACCTATGGCCCCCGGGTCTATTTTCCATCATATAAGTTTCCGATCTACTATTTTCCATCATATTAGTTTCCGATCTACTATTTTGCAATCCTTTACTTTTCGATCTATAAGCCAAAAACCCCAGAAATATTTACTTTATCTTTTGTTTAGTTTCATCTATGTCTATTAGATCTCACTTTTGCAAGTAGGGATGGCAATTTTATCCATGGATCTGGATACCCATGGATACCTGACCCGGTTGGGCAAGGGTATGGAGCACATTTTCACCCATGGGTCCGTGGATATGGATACCCACGAACAGCCGGGTTGGGCATGGTTATAGTTTGTGCTCCATGGATATCCAATGGATACCCGTATGACATGTTGGGCCATATGCCAGTGATAGTAGAAAGAGCGAATCAATGGGAAATGGCAGGAAATATGCAACTTGTGCCATGAGCTATATGCTGCAGAATCAACCTCTGGTATGTCACACTTAAGGACTCATCGTATTACTTGTTGCCTACTTATGCATGGCTTATGTTGTCATTTGTGAGTGAATGATGATGAGTTAATTTTATCTTTGGGAAGGCTTCGTGCTGACTTTTCTATGTCCATGGAGCTCCATGGGTATGTGGGTATCCAGTGGGTTTGGGCATGGGCACAAGTTGTGCCCATGGATAATTTGGTGGATGGGCAGAGGGTAGGAAGATGAGTCATGGTTGGATTTGGACCAACTCCACCCGCCCCAAACCCGACGCATTGACATCCCTATTTGCAAGTGACCGTGAAGGGATTGACAACCCCTTTATCGCGTTGGGTGCAAGTTGTTTGATTGTTTATGTAGGTATTGGTGATTTGTGTGTTGTCTCCTACTGGATTGATACCTTGGTTCTCTAACTGAGGGAAATACTTATCTCTACTTTGCTGCATCACCCTTTCTTCTTCAAGGGAAAAACCAACACAAGCTCAGGAAGTAGCAATATATCATTGACGATAGTGCCCAAAACCTTGTCGAAGGGTGACGCGGCCAAACGCATGACCGTCGTATCCATCATGTGACTCACCTCCAAAATGATGAGTTTATCGATCTCATCCTTGTGCTTCTCGTGCTCCTAGCAGGACGCCATCGAGAGTGTATGGTAGATGGCCTTGGCTTTTAGAGTGAGATTCCCTACTCCTGACGATGATGTGTTTCCAACGTAGCCAATCATATGTCGTGGGAGGTGGGAGGGATCTAGATTGAAGTCAGAGAAGGATCAATGGCTCTGTATTGCAGTTGTTAGCGCCAAGCTATGAATCAAAGAGGATACTGGGGGAATTGGTAGCTAGATGCTCGGGAAATTGCTCCAAGAAGAAGAATTGTTTGAGATCCAGACTGGGTGACTACAATCCAGTGGGTACTATCATGTACCAACCGCCAAGTAAGAACTCACACAACCCATGCCTCCTATGTAGCTAGCCGACGACCCAATCTTCTGGTGGATAGCGCTATGATGCAATGCGGGGCCTTTTGGCAGGTGGGCCCGGCTCCTTGTCTCCCTCGTATGGATCGTGGGCTTCATTAGGGGTGTTAACAAAGTCACGGTGAAGATGGACTGCCCAGCAATGTCAAACAAGACGGACTGGCATCGATGGGAAAATCTGTCACCCAAACGACATTGCCGATGATGGTGGTGTCTACTGATATGTCTCCAACGTATCTATAATTTTTGATTGCTCCATGCTATATTATCTACTGTTTTGTACTATATTGGGCTTTATTTTCCACTTTTATATTATTTTTGGGACTAACCTATTAACCGGAGGCCCAACCCAGAATTGTTGTTTTTTGCCTATTTCAGTGTTTCAAAGAAACGAAATATCAAACGGAGTCCAAACGGAATAAAATCTTCGGGAACGTGATTTTCTCACCGAACGTGATCCAGGAGACTTGGACCCTGCTCCAAGGAACAAAAGAGGCGGTCACGAGGGTGGGGGCCCCCTAGGGCGCGCCCCCTGCCTCGTGGGCCCCTCATTGCTCCTCCGGCATACTTCTTCCTCCTATATATACACACGTACCCCCAAAACGATCAGAAGAGGAGCCAAAAACCTAATTCCATCGCCGCAACTTTCTATATCCACGAGATCCCATCTTGGGGCCTGTTCCGGAGCTCCGCCGGAAGAGGGCCGTCATCACGGAGGGCTTCTACATCATCATAGCCTCTCCGATGAAGTGTGAGTAGTTTACCTCAGACCTTCGGGTCCATAGTTAGTAGCTAGATGGCTTATTCTCTCTCTTTGAATCTCAATACAAAGTTCTCCCCCTCTCTTGTGGAGATCTATTTGATGTAATCTTCTTTTTGCGGTGTGTTTGTTGAGACCGATGAATTGTGGGTTTATGATCAAGTCTATCTATGAATAATATTTGAATCTTCTCTGAATTCTTTTATGTATGATTGGTTATCTTTGCAAGTCTCTTCGAACTATCCGTTTGGTTTGGCCAACTAGATTGGTAGTTCTTGCCATGGGAGAAGTGCTTAGCTTTGGGTTCGATCTTGCGGTGTCCTTACCCAGTGACAGAAGGGGCAGCAAGGCACATATTGTATCGTTGCCATCAAGGATAACAAGATGGGGTTTATTTCATATTGCATGAATTTATCTCTCTACATCATGTCATCTTGCTTAAGGCGTTACTCTGTTTTTAACTTAATACTCTAGATGCATGCTGGATAGTGGTCGATGAGTGGAGTAATAGTAGTAGATGCAGAATCATTTCGATCTACTTGTCACAGACGTGATGCCTATATACATGATCATGCCTAGATATTCTCATAACTATGCTCAATTCTGTCAATTGCTCAACAGTAATTTGTTCACCCACCGTAGAATACTTATGCTCTTGAGAGAAGCCACTAGTGAAACCTATGGCCCCCGGGTCTATTCTCATCATATCAATCTCCATCACTTTAATCTTGCTTTGCTTTTTTACTTTGCTTTTACTTTTTACTTTGCATCTTTATACCAAAAATACCAAAAATACCAAAAATATTATATCTATCAGATCTCACTCTCGTAAGTGACCGTGAAGGGATTGACAACCCCTAATCACGTTGGTTGCGAGTAGCTATTGCTTTGTGCAGGTACGAGGGACTTGAGCGTGGCCTCCTACTGGATTGATACATTGGTTCTCAAAAATTGAGGGAAATACTTACGCTACTCTGCTGCATCATCCCTTCCTCTTCAGGGAAAACCAACGCAAGCTCAAGACGTAGCAAGAAGGATTTCTGGCGCCGTTGCCAGGGAGTCTACGCGAAAAGTCAACATACCAAGTACCCATCACAATCCCTATCTCTCGCATTACATTGTTTACTATTTTCCTCTCGTTTTCCTCTCCCCCCCCCCAATTCACCCTTGCCGTTTTATTCGCCCTCTCTCTCTATCCTCCCTCTCTATTTGCCTCTTGTTTGCTCGCGTGCTAGTTTGTTTGCTTGTCGTCATGGCTAGTCCTCTTTCTGCTCCTATGTCTCCCGAGTTTGAAGTCCTTCACTTCAAACAAAAGCAAGGAGAAAACTTAAAGGATGCTTGGTTTAGAATAATGGAATCTTATCATAAATGCACCCTAGAAGTAAATTTCAGAATTTTTCTTCGCAATTTTTATGTTGGGCTTAATATATCTCATAGACAACTTTTGGATTGTGTTGCCAAAGGCAGTTTTATTGAAATTGATCCCAGTATCGCGCATGAAATTATGGAAGGTATAGTAGGAACTTTACCTCAACAAAAGGGGCCACATCATACCCAAGAGGAAACGCAAGTTTTTGAGAAAATTTGCGAAGTAACTAAGATTTTACAAAAATCTCTTGAACCTCTTAAAAGCGTTAGCAGAAATCTTCACCGCATGAATATGTTAATTACTCTTTGCAATAAGCGGTTGGATTCTTTAGATCTCAAGATCTCTGAATATGAGGGGAAACGTAAGGAACCTCCCGGATTCGAGCATAACATCACTAAAAGAATTAAGAATCAAGATGGCAATACCTAGACCTATCCTTGCTTTTATGCCTAGCTAGGGGCGTTAAACGATAGCGCTTGTTGGGAGGCAACCCAATTTTATTTTTATTCCTTGCTTTTTGCTCCTGCTTAGTAATAAATAAATTATTTAGCCTCTGTTTTGCTTGTGTTTTTTGTGTTTAATTAGTGTGTATGCCAAGTAGAACCGTTGGGAAGACTTGGGGAAAGTCTTGTTGAATTTGCTGTAAAAAACAGAAACTTTAGCGCTCACGAGAACTGCTGTCATTTTTATTTGAAGAGTTATATTTAGTTAATTTTTTTTGCAGATGATTACTAGATAAATTCCTCACGTCCAGAAATTTATTTTAGAATTTTTGAGGTTCCAGATCTTGCGCTAGCTACAGATTACTACAGACTGTTCTGTTTTTGGCAGATTCTATTTTTCGTGTGTTGTTTGCTTATTTTGATGAATCTATGGCTAGTAAAACAGTTTATAATCCATAGAGAAGTTGGAATACAGTAAGTTTAACACCAATATAAATAAATAATGAGTTCATTACAGTACCTTGAAGTGGTCTTTTGTTTTCTTTCGCTAACGGAGCTCACGAGTTTTCTATTTTGAGTTTTGTGTTGTGAAGTTTTCAAGTTTTTGGTGAATTCTTTTGATGGATCATGGAACAAGGAGTGGCAAGAGCCTAAGCTTGGTGATGAACATGGAACCACCAAGATAATCCAAGGACACCAAAAAGTCAAAGCTTGGGGATGCCCCGGAAGGCATCCCCTCTTTCGTCCACTTCCATCGGTAATTTACTTGGAGCTATATTTTTATTCACCAACATGATATGTGTTTTGCTTGGAGCGTCTTGTATTATTTGTGTATTTGTGTCTTAGTATGCCACAATCATCCTTGCTGTACACACCTTTTGAGAAAGCCATACATGAATTAAAATTTGATAGAATACTCTATGTGCTTCACTTATATCTTTTGAGTGTTATAATTTTGCTCTATGTGCTTCACTTATATCTTTTGAGCGTTATAATTTTGCTCTATGTGCTTCACTTAGATATTTTAGAGCACGGTGGTGGATTTGTTTTAAAGAAACTATTGATCTCTCATGCTTCACTTAAATTATTTTGAGAGTCTCTTAATAGCATGGTAATTTGCTTAATAATAATATGCTTGGTATTCAAGATTTGTGAAACTTTCTTTTGAGTGTGTTGAATACTAAGAAAAGATTGAAGCATGATAATTGTTTTGAGATATGGAGGTGATAATATTAAAGTCATGCTAGTTGAGTAGTTGTGAATTTAAAGAATACTTGTGTTAAAGTTTGTGATTCCCGTAGCATGCACGTATGGTGAACCGTTATGTGACGAAGTCGGAGCATGATTTATTTATTGATTGTCTTCCTTATGAGTGGCGGTCGGGGACGAGCGATGGTCTTTTCCTACCAATCTATCCCCCTAGGAGCATGCGTGTAATACTTTGCTTTGATAACTTCTAGATTTTTGCAATAAGTATATGAGTTCTTTATGACTAATGTTGAGTCCATGGATTATACGCACTCTCACCCTTCCACCTTTGCTAGCCTCTCTAATACCGCGCACCCTTCGCCGGTATCATACACCTACCATATACCTTCCTCAAAACATCCACCATACCTACCTATTATGGCATTTCCATAGCCATTCCGAGATATATTGCCATGCAACTCTCCACCACCTAGTTCATCATGACACATTCATCATTGTCATATTGCTTAGCATGATCATGTAGTTGACATAGTATTTGTGGCAAAGCCACCGTTCATAATTTTTCATACTTGTCACTCTTGATTCATTGCATATCCCGGTACACCACCGGAGGCATCCATATAGAGTCATACTTTGTTTTAGAATCGAGTTGTAATCATTGAGTTGTAAATAAATAAAAGTGTGATGATCATCATTCAATAGAGCATTGTCCCAATAAAAAAAGAAAGGCCAAATAAAAAAAGAAGGCCCCAAAAAAAGAAAATAAATAAAAAGGGGCAATGCTACTATCCTTTTTCCACACTTGTGCTTCAAAGTAGCACCATGATATAGCAAGTCTCATATATTGTGCTTCAAAGTAGCACCATGTTCTTCATATAGAGAGTCTCATATGTTGTCACTTTCATATACCAGTGGGAATTTTACATTATAGAACTTGGCTTGTATATTCCAATTATGGGCTTCCTCAAAATTGCCCTGGGTCTTTGTGAGCAAGCAAGTTGGATGCACACCCACTTAGTTTCTTTTTGAGCTTTCATACATTTATAGCTCTAGTGCATCCGTTGCATGGCAATCCTTACTCACTCACATTGATATCTATTGATGGGCATCTCCATAGCCCGTTGATACGCCTAGTTGATGTGAGACTATCTTACCCTCCTTTTTGTCTTCTCCACAACCACCATTCTATTCCACCCATAGTGCTATATCCATGGCTCACGCTCATGTATTGCGTGAAGATTGAAAAAGTTTTTGAAAAAGTTAGAGTATGAAACAATTGCTTGGCTTGTCATCGGGGTTGTGCATGATTTAAATACTTTGTGTGATGAAGATGGAGCATAGCCAGACTATATGATTTTGTAGGGATAACTTTTTTTGGCCATGTTATTTTGAGAAGACATAATTGCTTTGTTAGTATGCTTGAAGTATTATTATTTTTATGTCAATATAAACTTTTGTCTTGAATCTTTCTAATCTGAATATTCGTACCACAATTAAGAAGATTTGCATTGAAATTATGCCAAGTAGCACTCCGCATCAAAAATTCTCTTTTTATCATTTACCTACTCGAGGACGAGCAGGAATTAAGTTTGGGGATGCCTGATACGTCTCCAACGTATCTATAATTTTTGATTGCTCCATATGCTATATTATCTGCTGTTTTGGACTATATTGGGCTTTATTTTCCACTTTTATATTATTTTTGGGACTAACCTATTAACCGGAGGCCCAGCCCAGAATTGCTGTTTTTCCTATTTCAGTGTTTCGAAGAAACAGAATATCAAACGGAGTCCAAACGGAATAAAATCTTCGGGAACGTGATTTTCTCACCGAACGTGATCCAGGAGACCTGGACCCTGCTCCAAGGAACAAAAGAGGCGATCACGAGGGTGGGGGCGCCCCCCCTAGGGCACGCCCCCCTGCCTCGTGGGCCCCTCATTGCTCCTCCGGCGTACTTCTTCCTCCTATATATACACACGTACCCCCAAACAATCAGAAGAGGAGCCAAAAACCTAATTCCACTGCCGCAACTTTCTGTATCCATGAGATCCCGTCTTGGGGCCTGTTCCGGAGCTCCGTCGGAAGAGGGCCGTCATCACGGAGGGCTTCTACATCATCATAGCCTCTCTGATGAAGTGTGAGTGGTTTACCTCAGACCTTCGGATCCATAGTTAGTAGCTAGATGGCTTCTTCTCTCTCTTTGAATCTCAATACAAAGTTCTCCCCCTGTCTTGTGGAGATCTATTCGATGTAATCTTCTTTTTGCGGTGTGTTTGTTGAGACCGGTGAATTGTGGGTTTATGATCAAGTCTATCTATGAATAATATTTGAATCTTCTTTGAATTCTTTTATGTATGATTGGTTATCTTTGCAAGTCTCTTCGAATTATCCGTTTGGTTTGGCCAACTAGATTGGTAGTTCTTGCCATGGGAGAAGTGCTTAGCTTTGGGTTCGATCTTGCGGTGTCCTTACCCAGTGATAGAAGGGGCAGCAAGGCACGTATTGTATCGTTGCCATCAAGGATAACAAGATGGGATTTATTTCATATTGCATGAATTTATCTCTCTACATCATGTCATCTTGCTTAAGGCGTTACTCTGTTTTTAACTTAATACTCTAGATGCATGCTGGATAGCGGTCGATGAGTGGAGTAATAGTAGTAGATGCAGAATCGTTTCGATCTACTTGTCACGGACGTGATGCCTATATACATGATCATGCCTAGATATTCTCATAACTATGCTCAATTTTGTCAACTGCTCAACAGTAATTTGTTCACCCAACGTAGAATACTTATGCTCTTGAGAGAAGCCACTAGTGAAACCTATGGCCACCGGGTCTATTCTCATCATATCAATCTCCATCACTTTAATCTTGCTTTCCTTTTTACTTTGCTTTTACTTTTTACTTTGCATCTTTATACCAAAAATACCAAAAATATTATATCTATGAGATCTCACTCTCGTAAGTGATCATGAAGGGATTGACAACCCCTAATCGCGTTGGTTGCGAGTAGCTATTGCTTTGTGCAGGTACGAGGGACTTGAGTGTGGCCTCCTACTGGATTGATACCTTGGTTCTCAAAAACTGAGGGAAATACTTACGCTACTCTGCTGCATCATCCCTTCCTCTTCGGGGAAAACCAACGCAAGCTCAAGACGTAGCATCTACCATTGAGTAGAAGAAGGTTAGAAGGTCAAGCGGATTTGTTTGTCTCAACTCTTTAGTTTTTGTCCAGAGACTGTAGACCATGGGAGGATGGCAGAGGGAGCTTTTGGCCAATCGGGAAGGTAGTCCCTAATTAATCCTATAGGATGAATGTCGCCCAATATTTATGTTAAATATTCCATATGCCCTTTCCCACGTCAGATCAACAAAACTACGAAAGGATCTATAACACTTGTTTCAAATTATTGATACACTGGCTACGATCTGTGGAAATACCATACGAACTATGAATTGTTAAACTTAACAATTTCAATTAACCGGAAGCATGGCCCATCATATTTCATATGAAAACATATTCCGTCATATTAATTTATGGAACCCAATTTGTAAATCTAGTATTCCCTTGACAAAATGTCTAGACAAACATTTTATAGGAGGACGAAAAAATGTTTGCGGGAAAAAATTCCAATCTATTCATCTACAATCATGGTAGTACAACAAACACTAGAAATAATAAAAATTACATCCAAATCCGTAGACCACCTAGCGACGACTACAAGCACTGAAGCGAGCCAAAGGCGCGCCACTGTCATCGCCTCTCCCTCGCCGGAGTCGGGCAAACCTTGTTGAAGGAAATATGCCCTAGAGGCAATATTAAAGTTGTTATTTATATTTCCTTATATCATGATAAATGTTTATTATTCATGCTATAATTGTATTAACCAGAAAATTAGTACATGTGTGAATACATAGACAAACAAAGTATTACTAGTATGCCTCTACTTGACTAGCTCGTTGATCAAAGATGGTTCTATTTCCTAGCCATAGACATGAGTTGTCATTTGATTAACGGGATCACATTATTAGGAGAATGATGTGATTGACTTGACCCATTCCGTTAGCTTAGCACTTGATCGTTTAGTATGTTGCTATTGCTTTCTTCATGACTTATACATGTTCCTATGACTATGAGATTATGCAACTCCCGTTTACCGGAGGAACACTTTGTGTGCTACCAAACGTCACAACGTAACTGGGTGATTATAAAGGTGCTCTACAGGTGTCTCCGAAGGTACTTGTTGAGTTGGCGTATTTCAAGATTAGGATTTGTCACTCCGATTGTCGGAGAGGTATCTCTGGGCCCACTCGGTAATGCACATCACTATAAGCCTTGCAAGCATTGTAACTAATGAGTTAGTTACAGGATGATGTATTACGGAACGAGTAAAGATACTTGCCGGTAACAAGATTGAACTAGGTATTGAGATACCGACGATCGAATCTCGGGCAAGTAACATACCGATGACAAAGGGAACAACGTATGTTGTTATGCGGTTTGAACGATAAAGATCTTCGTAGAATATGTAGGAGCCAATATGAGCATCTAGGTTCCGCTATTGGTTATTGACCGGAGACGTGTCTCGGTCATGTCTACATAGTTCTCGAACCCGTAGGGTCCGCACGCTTAAAGTTTGGTGACGATCGGTATTATGAGTTTTTGTGTTTTGATGTACCGAAGGTAGTTCGAAGTCCCGGATATGATAACGGGCATGATGAGGAGTCTCGAAATGGTCGAGACGTATAGATCGATATATTGGACGACTATATTTGGACACCGGACGTGTTCCGAGTGGTTTCGGATAAAAACCAGAGTACCGGGGGGTTACCGAAAACCCCCGGGGAGTTAATTGGGCCTCATGGGCCTTAGTGGGAGAAGAGGAGGGGCGGCCAGGGCAGCCGCGCGCCCCCTCCCCCTCTAGTCCGAATTGGACAAGGAGGGGGCGGCACCCCCCTTTTTCCTTCTCCTCCTCTCTCCCTTCCTTCCCTCTCCTACTCCAACAAGGAAAAGGAGGAGTCCTACTCCTAGTGGTAGTAGGACTCCCTCCCTAGCGCACCCTCCTCCTGGTCGGCCGCCTCCCCCTTGCTCCTTTATATACGGGGGCAGGGGGCACCCTAGAACACACAAGTTGATCTGTTGATCTATTCCAGCCGTGTGCGGTGCCCCCTCCACCATGTTCCACCTCGGTTATACCGTAGCGGTGCTTAGGCGAAGCCCTGCGTCAGTAGCAACATCATCACCATCATCACACTGTCGTGCTGACAAAACTCTCTTGTGAAGCTCAGCTGGATCGGAGTTCGTGGGACGTTATCGAGTTGAACGTGTGCTGAACTCAGAGGTGATGTATGTTCGGTACTTGGATCGATCGGATCATGAAGACGTACGACTACATCAACCGCGTTGTGCTAACGCTTCCGCTTTTGGTCTACGAGGGTACGTGGACACGCTCTCCCCTCTTGTTGCTATGCATCACCATGATCCTGAGTGTGCGTAGGATTTTTTTAAATTACTATGTTCCCCAACAGTGGCATTTGAGCCTCGTTTTATGCGTAGATGTTATATGCATGAATAGAACACAAGTGAGTTGTGGGCGATGCAAGTCATACTGCTTACCAGCATGTCATACTTTTGTTCGGCGGTATTGTTGGATGAAGCGGCCCGGACAGACATTACGTGTATGCTTACGCGAGACTGGTTCCACCGACGTGCTTTGCACATAGGTGGCTGGCGGGTGTCAGTTTCCCCAACTTTAGTTGAACCGAGTGTGGCTATGCCCGGTCCTTGAGAAGGATAAAACAACACTAACTTGACAAACTATCATTGTGGTCTTGATGCGTAGGTAAGAACGGTTCTTGCTAAGCCCGTAGCAGCCACGTAAAACTTGCAACAACAAGGTAGAGGACGTCTAACTTGTTTTTGCAGGGCATGTTGTGATGTGATATGGTCAAGGCATGATGCTATATTGTATGAGATGATCATGTTTTGTAACTGAGTTATCGGCAACTGGCAGGAGCCATATGGTTGTCGCTTTATTGTATGCAATGCAATCGCCCTGTAATTGCTTTACTTTATCACTAAGTGGTAGCGATAGTCGTAGAAGCAATAGTTGGCGAGACAGCAACGATGCTAGCTACGATGGAGATCAAGGTATCGCGCCGGTGACAATGGTGATCATGACGGTGCTTCAGAGATGGAGATCACAAGCACAAGATGATGATGGCCATATCATATCACTTATATTGATTGCATGTGATATTTATCTTTTATGCATCTTATTTTGCTTTGATTGACGGTAGCATTATAAGATGATCGCTCACTAAATTTCAAGATAAAAGTGTTCTCCTGAGTATGCACCGTTGCCAAAGTTCATCATGCCGAGACACCACGTGATGATCGGGTGTGATAAGCTCTACGTTCATCCACAACGGGTGCAAGCCAGTTTTGCACACGCAGAATACTCGGGTTAAACTTGACGAGCCTAGCATATGTAGATATGGCCTCGGAACACTGAGACCGAAAGGTCGAGCGTGGATCATATAGAAGATATGATCAACATAGTGATGTTCACCATTGAAAACTACTCCATCTCACGTGATGATCGGACATGGTTTAGTTGATTTGGATCACGTGATCACTTAGATGATTAGAGGGATGTCTATCTAAGTGGGAGTTCCTAAGTAATATGATCAATTGAACTTAAATTTATCATGAACTTAGTACCTGATAGTATTTTGCTTGTCTATGTTAATTGTAGATAGAAGACCCGTGCTTTTGTTCCATTGAATTTTAATGCGTTCCTTGAGAAAGCAAAGTTAAAAGATGATGGTAGCAATTACATGGACTAGGTCCGTAACTTGAGGATTATCCTCATTGCTGCACAGAAGAATTACGTCCTGGAAGCACCGATAGGTGCCAGGCCTGCTGCAGATGCTGCTGATGACGTTAAGAACGTCTGGCAGAGTAAAGCTGATGACTACTCGATAGTTCAGTGTGCCATGCTTTACAGCTTAGAACCGGGACTTCAACGACGTTTTGAACGTCATGGAGCATATGAGATGTTCCAAGAGTTGAAGTTAATATTTCAAGCAAATGCCCGGATTGAGAGATATGAAGTCTCCAATAAGTTCTATAGCTGCAAGATGGAGGAGAATAGTTCTGTCAGTGAACATATACTCAAAATGTCTGGATATCATAATCACTTGACTCAACTGGGAGTTAATCTTCATGTTGATAGTGTCATTGACAAAGTTCTTCAATCACTGCCACCAAGCTACAAGAGTTTCATGATGAACTATAATATGCAAGGGATGAATAAGACAATTCCAGAGCTCTTCGCAATATTAAAGGCAGCGAAGGTAGAAATCAAGAAGGAGCATCAAGTGTTGATGGTCAACAAGACCACCAGTTTCAAGAAAAAGGGTAAAGGGAAGAAGAAGGGGAATTTCAAGAAGAACATCAAACAAGTTGCTGCTCGGGAGAAGAAACCCAAGTCTGGACCTAAGCCTGAGACTGAGTGCTTCTACTGCAAACAGATTGGTCACTGGAAGCGGAACTGCCCCTAGTATTTAGCGGATAAGAAGGATGGCAAGATGAACAAAGGTATATGTGATATACATGTTATTGATGTGTACCTTACCAGAGCTCGCGGTAGAACCTGGGTATTTGATACTGGTTCTGTTTGCTAATATTTGCAACTCGAAACAAGGACTACGGACTAAGCGAAGACTGGCTAAGGACGAGGTGACAATGCGCGTGGGAAATGGTTCCAAAGTCGATGTGATCGCCGTCCGCACACTACCTCTACATCTACCTTCGAGATTAGTTTTAGACCTAAATAATTGTTATTTGGTGCCAGCGTTAAGCATGAACATTATATCTGGATCTCGTTTGATGCAAGACAGATATTCATTTAAATCTGAGAATAATGGTTGTTCTATTTATATGAGTAATATCTTTTATGGTCATGCACCCTTGAAGAGTGGTCTATTTTTGTTGAATCTCGATAGTAGTGATACACATATTCATAATGTTGAAGCCAAAAGATGCAGAGTTGATAATGATAGTTCAACTTATTTGTGGCACTGCCGTTTAGGTCATATTGGTGTAAAGCGCATAAAGAAACTCCATACTGATGGACTTTTGGAATCACTTGATTATGAATCACTTGGTACTTGTGAACCATGCCTTATGGGCAAGATGACTAAGATGTCGTTCTCTGGAACAATGGAGCGAGCAACAGATTTGTTGGAGATCATACATACTGATGTATGTGGTCCAATGAATATTGAGTCTCGCGGCGGGTATCGTTAGTTTCTCACCTTCACAGATGATTTGAGCAGATATGGGTATATCTACTTAATGAAACATAAGTCTGAAACATTTGAAAAGTTCAAAGAATTTCAGAGTGAAGTGGAAAATCATCGTAACAAGAAAATAAAGTTTCTACGATCTGATCGTGGAGGAGAATATTTGAGTTACGAGTTTGGTCTACATTTGAAACAATGTGGAATAGTTTCGCAACTCACGCCACCTGGAACACCACAGCGTAATGGTGTGTCCGAACGTCGTAATCATACTTTACTAGATATGGTGCGATCTATGATGTCTCTTACTGATTTGCCGCTATCGTTTTGGGGTTATGCTTTAGAGACGGCTGCATTCACGTTAAATAGGGCACCATGAAAATCCGTTGAGACGACGCCTTATGAAGTATAGTTTGGCAAGAAACCAAAGTTGTCGTTTCTTAAAGTTTGGGGCTGCGATGCTTATGTGAAAAACCTTCAACCCGATAAGCTCGAACCCAAATCGAAGAAATGTGTCTTCATAGGATACCCAAAGGAAACTGTTGGGTACACCTTCTATCACATATCTGAAGGCAAGACATTCGTTGCTAAGAATGGATCCTTTCTAGAGAAGGAGTTTCTCTCAAAAGAAGTGAGTGGGAGGAAAGTAGAACTTGATGAGGTAAATGTACCTGATCCCTTATTGGAAAGTAGTTCGTCACAGAAACTAGTTCCTGTGACACCTACACCAATTAGTTAGGAAGCTAATGATGATGATCATGAAACTTCAGATCAAGTTACTACCGAACCTCGTAGGTCAACCAGAGTAAGATCCGCACCAGAGTGGTATGGTAATCCTGTTCTGGGGGTCATGTTACTAGACCATGATGAACCTACGAACTATGAGGAAGCGATGATGAGCCCAGATTTCGCAAAATGGCTTGAGTCCATGAAATCTGAGATGGGATCCATGTATGAGAACAAAGTGTGGACTTTGGTTGACTTTCCCGATGATCGGCAAGCCATCGAGAATAAATGGATCTTCAAGAAGAAGACATACGTTGATGGTAATGTTACTGTCTACAAAGCTCGACTTGTTGCGAAAGGTTTTCAACAAGTTCAAGGAGTTGACTACGATGAGACATTCTCACCCGTAGTGATGCTTAAGTCCGTCCGAATCATGTTAGCTATTGCCGCATTTTATGATTATGAAATTTGGCAAATGGATGTAAAGACTGCATTCCTGAATGGATTTCTGGAAGAAGAGTTGTATATGATGCAACCTGAAGGTTTTACCGATCCAAAAGGTACTAACAAAGTGTGCAAGCCCCAGCGATCCATTTATGGACCGGTGCAAGCTTCTCGGAGTTGGAATAAATGCTTTGATAGTGTGATCAAAGCATATGGTTTTATACAGACTTTTGGAGAAGTCTGTATTTACAAGAAAGTGAGTGGGAGCTCTGTAGCATTTCTAATATTATATGTGGATGACATATTGTTGATTGGGAATGATATAGAATTTCTCGATAGCATAAAAGGATACTTGAATAAGAGTTTTTCAATGAAAGACCTCGATGAAGCTGCTTACATATTGGGCATCAAGATCTATAGAGATAGATCAAGACGCTTAATTGGACTTTCACAAAGCACATACCTTGACAAAGTTTTGAAGAAGTTCAAAATGGATCAGGCAAAGAAAGGGTTCTTGCCTGTGTTGCAAGGTGTGAAGTTGAGTAAAGACTCAAAACCCGACCACGGCAGAAAATAGAAAGAGAATGAGAAGTCATTCCCTATGCCTCAGTCATAGGTTCTATAAAGTATGTCATGCTATGTACCAAACCTATTATATACCCTGCCCTGAGTTTGGCAAAGGAGTACGATAGTGATCTAGGAGTAGATCACTGGACAACGGTCAAAATTATCCTTAGAGGACTAAGGAAATATTTCTCCGTTATGGAGGTGATAAAAGAGTTCGTCGTAAAGAGTTACGTCGATACAAGCTTTTGACACCGATCTAGATGACTCTAAGTCTCGATCTAGATACATATTGAAACTGGGAGCAATTAGCTAGAGTAGCTCTGTGCAAAGCATTGTAGACATAGAAAATTTGCAAAATACATACGGCTCTGAATGGGGTAGACCCGTTGACTAAATTTCTCACAAGCAAAACATGATCACTCTTTGGGTGTAAATCACATAGCGATGTGAACTAGATTAATGACTCTAGTAAACCCTTTGGGTGTTAGTCACATGGAGATGTGAACTAATCACATAAAGATGTGAACTATTGATGTTAAATCACATGACGATGTGAACTAGATTATTGCCTCTAGTGCAAGTGGGAGACTGAAGGAAATATGCCCTAGAGGCAATAATAAAGTTGTTATTTATATTTCCTTATATCATGATAAATGTTTATTATTCATGCTATAATTGTATTAACCAGAAACTTAGTACATGTGTGAATACATAGACAAACAAAGTGTCACTAGTATGCCTCTACTTGACTAGCTCGTTGATCAAAGATGGTTGTGTTTCCTAGCCATAGACATGAGTTGTCATTTGATTAACGAGATCACATCATTAGGAGAATGATGTGATTGACTTAACCCATTCCGTTAGCTTAGCACTTGATCATTTAGTATGTTGCTATTGCTTTCTTCATGACTTATACATGTTCCTATGACTATGAGATTATGCAACTCCCGTTTACCGGAGGAACACTTTGTGTGCTACCAAATGTCACAATATAACTGGGTGATTATAAAGGTGCTCTACAGGTGTCTCCGAAGGTACTTGTTGAGTTGGCGTATTTCAAGATTAGGATTTGTCACTCCAATTGTCGGAGAGGTATCTCTGGGCCCACTCGGTAATGCACATCACTATAAGCCTTACAAGCATTGTAACTAATGAGTTAGTTGCAGAATGATGTATTACGGAACGAGTAAAGGGACTTGCCGGTAACGAGATTGAACTAGGTATTGAGATACCGACGATCGAATCTCGGGCAAGTAACATACCGATGACAAAGGGAACAACGTATGTTGTTATGCAGTTTGACCGATAAAGATCTTCGTAGAATATGTAGGAGCCAATATGAGCATCCAGGTTCCGCTATTGGTTATTGACCGGAGACGTGTCTCGGTCATGTCTACATAGTTCTCAAACCCGTAGGGTCCGCACGCTTAAAGTTTGGTGACGATCGATATTATGAGTTTTTGTGTTTTGATGTACCGAAGGTAGTTCGAAGTCCCGAATATGATCACGGACATGACGAGGAGTCTCAAAATGGTCGAGACGTAAATATCGATATATTGGACGACTATACTCGAACACCGGAAGTGTTTCGAGTGGTTTCAGATAAAAACCGGAGTATCGGGGGGTTACCGGAACCCCCCCGGGGAGTTAATTGGGCCTCATGGGCCTTTGTGGGAGAAGAGGAGGGGCGGCCAGGGCAGCCGTGCGCCCCCTCCCCCTCTAGTATGAATTGGACAAGGAGGGGGGCGCCCCCCTTTTTCCTTCTCCTCCTCTCTCCCTTCCTTCCCTCTCCTACTCCAACAAGGAAAAGGAGGAGTCCTACTCCCAGTGGGAGTAGTCCTACTCCCAGTGGGAGTAGGACTCCCTCCCTGGCGCGCCCTCCTCCTGGCCGGCCGCCTCCCCCTTGCTACTTTATATACGGGGGCAGGGGCGCACCCTAGAACACACAAGTTGATCTGTTGATCTATTCCAGCCGTGTGCGGTGCCCCCTCCACCATACTCCATCTCGGTTATATCGTAGCGGTGTTTATGTGAAGCCCCATGTCGGTAGCAACATCATCACCGTCATCACGCCGTCGTGCTGACGAAACTCTCCTGTGAAGCTCTGCTGGATCGAAGTTCGTGGGACGTTATCGAGCTGAACGTGTGCTGAACTCGGAGGTGTCGTACGTTCGGTACTTGGATCGGTCAAATCGTGAAGATGTACGACTTAACCGCGTTGTGCTAAAGCTTCCGCTTTCAGTCTACGAGGGTACGTCGACACACTCTCCCCTCTCGTTGCTATGCATCACCATGATCCTGACTGTGCGTAGGATTTTTTTTTGAAATTACTACGTTCCCCAACACTTGTTGTAGTAGACAGTCGGGAAGTCGTCGTGCTAAGGCCCCATGGAACCAACGCACCAGAACGGCAACCGCCGCGGATGAAGAGTGTAGATCAAAAGGATCCAACCTGAAGACACACGAATAAAGACGAATGACGAACAGATCCGAGCAAATCCATCAAAGACAGATCCATCGGAGACACACCTCCACACACCCACCGATGATGCTAGACGCATCACCGGAATGGGGGCTAGTAGGGGAGACCTTTATTCCATCCCCAGGGAGCCGCCGTCGTGTCGCCTTCCTGAGCAGGACACAAAAATCTAACAAATCTCGAAAAAGATATAAAAACGGAGCCCTGCCACCGGCAAGGGCCGAGATCCACTCCGCCTCCATGGCCCTAAGGCCACCGGAGTACTAACTTGATATTACTAAGTCCATCACAAGTATACCATCATAATGATTACTTTTTTGAGTCCATCAACTCCCTAAAACATGTGTCCATCACTTGCAATACACCCTATAGGCTTCTCCCAACAACTCCCTAAAACACTCTCCGTAAAAGTGGTGTTACGAGATGTCTGTAAACTTTAGGGGAAGTTGGCATGTTAGGTGTTAGTGAGCGAGAGGGCGGGCAATGTGCTGGCAATGGTCGGCGGCGAATGGTGGGGGCGGTGGATGTGGCGGCTGCGTGGCGAAGTCCTATGACGGTTAGCTGACGTGGAATTTTACGGAAAAAGCCATTTTCTATATATAGAATTTACGGGAAGAGCCATCTTTTTGTAATTTTCTGTGTTTATGGGAATTGTTGGAGAGTTTTAATTTATTTTGCAAAACTATTCCGAACGTTTGGATCTTTAGCTTTCAGATTACATACAATTGTTACAATATAAGTGTAATTAAGTGAGGCTATCTGACGCAAAAATAAATAAAACAAAATAAAGCTCGAAGGTGACCCTTTTTTGGGTAGTAAGCAGCAAGTAAAAGTTCTGCCACTACCCCATGAGTTTTCATCAATATCATGGTACAGGTGGTGGCTACTTAACACTTCTTCGTCGACGCAGTACACTACGAGACACTTTTATTATGATTGGTTACGGCAAGATCAAAAGGAGGTAAAGTTGCCTTGATTACATTACGTTACCGCAGCAAGGATAAGATCGATTATCAAGTGGGATTGATCCGTACCATTCATCTCACTCAGTAGCCAATGAACACAAGGCTAAGAACACATTGGTCCCGAACAATCTGCATAAGCCTTCGGAGGGAAATTCTCCTCCGTACGATAAAAAGCAAGCAAGCGCGTGCGTGCGTGCTACATCGGCACGATGGTGAAACTCCCGGCATCCCTACCCAGTATCCACGGTGGGACACGCGCACGCATGATGCCCCGAATTATCAGCATCGTCGTCAGAGAGAAAAAGCATGGTAGCATAGCCGTCGCGAAAGCACCAACCAAACCTTTCATATATGCCCGCTCTGGCCCACCCCAAACGGGCATCTTTTTATCCGAATTCTATCTGCTTCGGTCGGCAAAACGAACGCCTCTTGCCGGGTTTGGCTGCCCGTCGGTCGGTGCAAGCGCGCGGCGTCATTCTAAACTTTATGTCCGTGCTAGACTTAAAAAGAAGGAAAAAAAGACATTGCAGAATAGCTTAAAACATAAATATATAACGATAACTTAATTAAAAAGTTTACAATAGTCACGACCCGCACATAGTACCTAAGTTGAAATTAAAAGAAAACACAAAAAGGTAGATCAGCCGCCCACGCGCCGCCGATGCCGTCGCCTTCTTCGGGCACCACAGTCCTCGTCGCCATCGTCCCTAGTGAGGTTACGAAGGTGGCGTCCAGAGGTGGGGCGGCGGCCTCCAAAATGGGGCGGGCGCGTCTTGTGCAAGCTGCGGTGGTGGTGGCGGTGGCGGCGGCAAGTTGCATGGCACTGTGGTCGTCCATGACCACGACTGCTCGTACAACACCTGGTTCCAGGCCGGGGTGGGCGGCCGGTCCTCCATCACCTCCTGCTTCACCTCCAGCTCTGACACGTAGACGTCTTCGACGGCCGAGAGCGCTAGCATCTCTTCCAGCCCCTCCCATTGCTTCTCCTGGCTACGCTTGTACTCCTTCTCAGAGTCCTCCATCACGACCTGCACCAGCCGCTCCTCCTCCTCGGCCGTCATGGTGGGAGGTGGCGGTGATAGTGGCGACGGGGAGGGAGAGGGCGTCGGCGTCAGGCCGCACACCCGCATGCGGCCGCACACTCTGGACGGGCTCGCGACGCGCACACGAGGCGTGCGGGGCGGGCTACGAGCACAACCCGCAAAGAAAGTTTGTTGGTGCATGTCGTGCTCGTCCTAAAACCATGTGTCCCAGAGGGGCGAGTCGACGCCGTAGCGCCAGTCGGCGAGGTATGAGCGCGAGATCCGTGCGCGACGGCGGGCGGTCTCTTGGAGGCGGGCGGGGCCGCTCGCGGGGACGGGGGAATGGGCACCCGATCCTGGCTCAATGCCATCCATTGGGGAGGTGGGCATCAGACCATGGCAGCGGGGTGCCGGTCTCCCAGTACCGGTGGCAGATGTCGACGTTGACTTACGGTCGAAAGCGTGGCACGGCGGCCGGAGGTAAGGTGGAGTGGGTGGCCGCGCTTCCAGACAAGACGGACGACGACCACCGCCTCATGGTCGTGCTTGGCCTTCCTTGCAGGGCACCCACTTCCAGAAGCCCATGGACGACGGAGAGTGAGGTGTGGAGCTGCGCTAGGCTAGCTTTGCTGTCTGGGAGGGAGGGAGCAATGGTGTGGACACGTGGGAAAGTGGAAGTGGGCTGGCCAGTCCATAGATTCGCCATAAAAGAGGACACGGCGGATGGCGGTTCTGTGATTGACCCACGGGCTCGCCCATTCGTGTGGATTAAATGGGGTCGGTGGGGGGTAGTTGGACGACCGACATGCAAGCCCGAGACGGACGACGAGAGGATGCGTGTGCGTTCATTCAATCATAAACCCCGATCAAATTTTGCGTTCGAAATGGGTCGAGCCGGAGACATATTTTACGGATGGGTCACACGTCGAACCGTCTCATCAGTCAAAACGGACACACCCGAAGGGTCGTGCGTTGGGGCTAGCCAGTCGCCTTTGACGCTTGCTTACTCAACCGTGCTCCGCTTAAAAAACAGCGCGCGGCGAGCGGACGCGAGCAGCCAGCCACATGAACGAGCTCGGCGTGACGCCGGCGGCCAGCAGCAGCAGCAGCGGAGCCGAGAG
>NC_041390.1:492901661-492932983 GCF_002162155.2 Triticum dicoccoides | reverse complement strand
CGCACACTCTCTCTGCCCCGCAACCAAAACGCGCGGCCAAAACCCCGCACGCCCCCCCTGCGGCGCCACCACCCACACACTCCCACCCAACCCGGCCCGGCGCCACACCGCGACGCGACGCAAAGCAGCCACCACGCAGGCGGCCGCGGCCGTGCTACGGACAAAAGCATCCCTCTCCATCCCCCGGTCCAGCAAGCGAGAGACCGGCACCGGCACCGGCACCCAACGGGACCTGGCACGCCGCGCGCCCTCGGGCCTTCCGTGCGTCCCCCATGGTCTCCACGAACCCGCCGCCGCCGCTGTCCGAGGCGGCCGCCGCCGCGTCGAGCGACGACGCCAGCAAGAAGGTGCGGAAGCCCTACACCATCACCAAGTCGCGCGAGAGCTGGACGGAGCAGGAGCACGACAAGTTCCTCGAGGCCCTGCAGCTGTAAGCAGACGCTGAACTGTGGTGCTCCACGATTTTCTTCCCTTCCCCTTTTGTGCTTCTCCACGGTTTTCTTCCCTTCCCCTTTTGTGTTTCTCCGCGCAATTCCATTCTCTCTGTTTGAACTTGCAAATGGGCTGGAAAAACTGATTCTATTACTATCAGTTTCAGAAATGAAATTGGGGGGAACCCCTTAATTCGAAGGAAAAAAATTAGTCCATTCGCGCTTGGCTCAAAACTTCGCATAGCGTCCATGTTTCTGTGATCTTTGGGCCAACGATTGGATATATTTTTTTCTAGCCTTTTTGATGTGTTAGTTAGCTGGCGCTAATTATTATTTTTGTGTCTATAGTGTTTGCTGAACTTAGCTTCTTTGTTCGGTTGTTTAAAGTTTGATGATGATAGATCACTAGCATACCAACGTTCCTTCTGCAATTGTATTGCGTTTTTATAGACATTTTTTCAGTGAAGAGCATAATTTTTCAAGCCATAAATATTTACTACAAAACGTCTTATATTCCGGTACAGAGGGAGTAGAATTTAGTAAGCATTCCTACAACTCGATTACCCAGAGTCTCATACGCACCATCATTTATGTACTGCTCCCTCCGTTCACAAATATAAGACGTTTTGGATATTTCAATATGGACTAAAACGTGTCTATATACATCCGATTCACAAAAAAGTTGGAAAATCTTATATTTGTGAACGCAAGGAGTAGGTCTTTTTCAGGATGCATAGGTAAAATAGTCTTCGTTCAGGTGTACCGACAAATGTGTTTTTTGTGCGGATAATTTGACAGTCACTGTAGTTGAATTCACCTATATGTGTTGAAGATTTGATAGTCAATTACATAAGATTTCATCTTAATGTGACATTAATCTGGAAAACCTGGGTTCTTTTCAGCTTTGATCGTGACTGGAAAAAGATAGAAGCTTTTGTTGGTTCGAAGACTGTCATCCAGGTATTTGGATAATAAACTGAAAAATCAAGTGAAATTATGATCAATTTGCACCACAATCCCAACATAATGGACCACCTTACTAAACCTTACAAATGGAGATGTCTGCTGCTTTGTAAACAACCGATGTCTCCTCGTTTTTCTGTGCAAACATTGCATGCGCTTGGATCAATTTTCCTGGCAATGGCTTCTCCGGTAGAACCATTTTCATTTTACATATTAACTTGTTTTTGCAGATAAGGAGCCATGCACAGAAGTATTTTTTGAAGGTTCAGAAAAATGGAACCAGCGAACATGTCCCACCTCCACGACCAAAGCGTAAAGCTGCCCACCCATACCCTCAGAAGGCCTCCAAAAATGGTGAGTCATCGAACTTAGTTTTACAAGTAACAATTTTACATTATCATTTTATCGGTGCCTCTCTATACCGACAGTTGCTTCACTATCTTCTCTTGTCTTGCAGAGTCAGGATATGCCCTGAAGACAGATCCATCTGCCATGCTTAGAAATTCAGGAATGAACGTGGCTGTTTCTCCATGGACCCACAATTCTATCCCACCAGTTGTTGCCTCATCTTTCATGAAAGGTTTGTACTCCAAGGTGCCCCTCCTCTATAAATAGTCGAAGTGTACTCTTCGTCAGTTAATCCTTGCCTCCTTTCGCTCAGAAGATTTAGGTGCTGGGTCTATGGGTCCAAACATTTTTTGCTCAAGCAGTAGTGAAGGCCCTCCAAGGGCATGGCAATCTGGTGAAACCAATGACCAGATAAATCAAGTTCCGTCACTCCGCAGTCAGTACCTCTAGTCTTTAGATACTTCTGATAGTCTATTTGTTGACTTTTGCAGTTCTGTTCTAGTATTTATAACACGTGGTTCCTTCGTTGGAATGAATAAATAGGATAAAGAAATACTTACAGCTCATTCATCCATAGATTTTACTGTACTGTTATCGTGGCTTTTGTCACAGGACTGCTTTATTTTTTTATCTGACCTGCCATTTTAAGCTCCTTTAACCCCCTCTTTCAAATTTTGATACAGTTATGCCAGATTTTGCTCAAGTATACAGCTTCTTAGGCAGTGTTTTCGATCCAAGCACAAAGGGCCATTTGCAGAAACTGAAGGAGATGAATCCAATTGATGTTGAAACGGTATGTGAATCGTTGATATACTAGGTTTTCTTCTATTCATAAAGAAATTGACCATAAGCATAGCTTAACTAAGGCTATGGTTGTATTGTTGCATTGCCCAATTTCTCCTCCAAAATAATTGCTTTGTCAAATCAAGAATTTATAAATCACAAGAGTAAATACTCTTCGGCTCTAAAATTTCTTATGTCCGGCTTATGCAGAAAGCTCCTGATTTAAGCATAGCAAAAGTCTATATGCATGTTTAGTTTTTAAGCATTGCAACAAACTGTATATGCTTGTTTTGTCATCATTTTAACCATTTGTGTTATGTCGAAACTAATTCATGGCATGTTGAATTCATATTTTCTCGAATAATAATGGTTTGAAATGTCTACTTCTCATCAACTGACATTTGTGCCTTTTGATCTCTAGGCACTGTTGTTGATGAGAAATCTCTCCATCAACTTGACCAGTCCTGATTTTGAAGATCAAGTAAGTAGCTATCCAACATTTCGTTATGCTATAGATCATATTTGCACTAAATTGTTCACTGCCTTTTCATGTTACCAGCAGTTGTTATAGCTTATAAGTCAAGCTGTTGTAGTTTTTATTCAGAACTTCAGTGCATATTGCCATGCTTGTTTCTCTTATTGATAGACCTTTCTTTACTATATCTGAGATCTGAAAGTTAATGCTAGTAGCAGAGCTATCTCATGCGTTATGCATGTATTGCTGTATGTTAACAGTTATTATGTTCTATGGTGGTGTCAAGGTAACCAGTTTAATACATCCCGTAAATGCATATTTGATGGGCAGGCAGTCAGTTTCAGATGTTTAACTCCTTATTTGGTCAGTAGCAGAAGTTATTTCTTTCCTATAAAGAAACTGCAGAGGATTTCAACAGCATGCTCGTGTCTTCTTGAACTTGGGTGTCTCTTCACACACTGTGCTTCTAGCAGGGTTTGCCCAATTGCCATGGTTTCTGCCTTTCTGGTACTGTCAGTACAACTTGTTGCCACTGTGCAGAATGACTGGAATATTTGGGCAGCTATCATGTGTCTAGAGTCATCATGTTTTGCAAACTTTCAAAATTATCAGAAATTTGGTATGTGCTGATACCCGTTTCTTCTGCAAAATCGAAAAGGACCAAATTTAATTTGTATTGTAAGTAGTCAACCTTTAAGGGAAAATGTGTCTCTTAAGCATGTTGGGCCTGGAAAGTAAGAAATGATTTAAACTGATACTCAACTCCAGCATTCGTATTAGTTCCATTACCTGTTCAGAAATTAAATTGTTTTAATCTGAAAAGGGAACTAACATGTATCCTATGCAACATAATACAGAGGAAGTTGCTGTCTTCGTACAATTCCACCTCTGATGGGCTAGAGCTAGGGAGCTCCAGAAGCTCACTTCTTACGGATAATGCATTGAGCCTTTTTTGATAGTTCATGTAAGTCTTCCATCTTGTTTCATTTTTATCTATCCTTTGTAGTTTGCACGATTCACCGGCAATTATGTAACTGTTTCAGGATTAAATGCAGATGGTGCTGCCTATAGTTTCATCTTGATCTCTGAATAGGGGGTTTTCCTGGAGCACCCATGAAGGCGCTTGCACCATTGTATTTCTAGCTAGCTTCGAACCGTAGAATGTGTAAGGGTGCAACCATGTACAGTTGGCTTCCATAAGGTGAGATCTGTCTATAGCCTGATGTGTATATATTTTTGCCCCGAAGCGTGTACCTTTCCTCCCCCGGTACCTTGGCGCGGATGTTGCTTCCGTCAAAGCTTGAAAGTGCTGTTCTTAGTGATAGTAAATGGAAAGGAAATTTTGAGTAATGTTGGTTACTCCCTTTTCCCTCCATTGAGTTCAGTCGGTGATGTCGTTTTCGTTTCCGTGTCTGGCAAGATACTGTCCCGTGTGACCATGACATAAGCATAATACTCCCATCTGCTGTCTGTTGAGAATTGCTTTCAGTTGAGGTTACCATAAGCAATTCAGTTGGGGTTATCATAAACGCGGCTTATTTCCGCATGGATTCGTGTTTCTGTTATGCATTGCGTATGAGCCTTTACTAAAAATATATTCTGAACGAGAAGGTGACTTGTGCACTTGCCATTTAAGTTCTGTAATGAGAAAGAACCCAGAACCATCGCATTTGTGTTATTGTACAGACTGGCCTATACTCATATTCTGCTATACTCCATATATATCGATTCAATTTATTTTCTGGTAATTTTAGATAACCAGAGTAAGTTTAACCAAAAATGTACTACTCCCTCTGTTTCTAAATATAAGTCCTTTTAGAGATTCTAATAGGGACTACATACACGAACCAACATGTGGTTGGATGGTCATGAGGACAGTGGTATCCTGAGCCCATCATGGTTTAAATTCCGGTGCTCGTATTTATCCTGGATCATAGGGGTGAGTGTATGCGCTTTTATATGAATGTCTGCGTCTGTACTTTGTTAAAAAAATAGGGACTACATATGAAGCAAAATGAGTGAATCTACACTCTAAAATATATGTCCATATACATCTGTATGTTGTCCATGTTGAAATCTTTAAAAGGACTTATATTTAAAAACAGATGGAGTAGTTTGCATGCGACTAGAAGGAATTAACTGAATGACCGGGCGTCTGAAAGATCGAATCGACAAAGTACTTTTGTAGTTAATGTTTGATGAGAAGGAAAAAAGGAAGCATGATTGACAAAGGAATTACATTCTGCCGTGCGCTTTTAGCGGTTGCCCTGTGTTTGCCGTTGGGGGATGTGCCCGGGGATTGGGAGAAATTCATGGACGGCAGCGGCGACGCTTTGCGCCGTTTTCCATCTTGATGACGTTGTTTTGATCCCCGGTCTATCCATGTGGCTGCGGGTGGCTGATTTTCAGTGTGTTCTTGGAGGAGCGATTGCGGCAGCGTTGCTCCCATGCAGCGAGATGGGACTAAACCAGCAATCGCAGCGTCTCATGGTTCTTTGGACAGTTTTTTTTGGCAGGTACATACAAACAGACTACATCGGGGTCACGCTACAAAAAAGAAGCCCACAAAAGAGTTTGTCAAGTTTGGGCCTTCCAAGCAGATCGTCAGCTTGGCCTATTATTTTTTCTGGTGACGAACACACCCCAAATCCTATTTGGCGCCCTCATGGTCGGTTATTGGCATTTCCACAAACCAGCTGTCACGGTCCGGCTGATTGCCGCGCAGGTTGTAGTCGTGGTTGGTAGGAGGACGAGGGCAAAGCCCTCGTTTGCCTATGGTTGGAGAAGGGGGTGAGGAGGGGCGCCGTGGGCGCAGGAGCAAGGGAGGAGAAGTTGTAGGATATTCTCGACTTCCGTTTATTGATCCAAGGGCTGGCTATATATAGCCTAATTACAAGACCATACCTTCTTCGGGACTAAACCTTTTCAATTAATACCCAGACTCCTAATCTAAAAAGACTATAATTAAACTAGGACATATCTTTAGGCAGGTGTAGGGCCGGCCCGCACAGGTCCCTTGCGCCTATAGGGCTGGCCCCACATGACATCTCCCCCTCCATTCTGAAACAACTCGTCCTCGAGCTAGAAGCTTGGATAACGTTCGCGGAAGGTTGTAACATCCTCCCATGAAGCAGCAGACGCCGGCTGGCCCTCCCAGTGAATGAGCACCTGTTGGATACTGCGGGCAATACGAGCACGCAATGCTTGGACAGGGGTTGGATGTACTCGACCCTGAAACAGAGGTGGAAGCATCGGCGAAACTTCCGGCGGTGGACCATGGTACTTCTTTAGGACCCCGACATGGAAAACATTGTGAATGCGGGCGCGTGGGGGCAGCTCCAAACGGTAAGCAACCGTATCGATTTTAGCGAGCACTTTGAAAGGCCCATAATATTTGGGAGCCAATTTCCCTTTGGTGCCTACTCCAAGGAATGACGTCGGCCGGTGCTGAAGACGAAGCCAAACCCACTCCCCAACATCAAAAGAAAGGGCCCGATGCTTATCATCATCGTAATGCTTGTACTGTTGTGCTGCCTGAAGGAGACGCTCACGGATGTCGTGTAAGAACTGATCGCGGTCGACGATCTGCCGTTCCACCGCCTGATTGCGAATCGCGCCCGGCGTATAGTCCTGGAATGAGGAGGGATCCCATCCATAAACCACCCTGAAAGGTGTGTCCTTCAACGCTGAGTGGTATGAAGTGTTGTAGCAGTACTACGCCCAAGGCAACCATTGGAGCCACTGCCATGGGCGATCCCCAGTTATGCAACGAAGGTACATGGTGATGACGCGATTGACGGCCTCAGATTGCCCATCAGACTGCGGATGGAAGGCCGAACTCATGTGCAAGCGTGTCCCCGCAACGGCAAATAGAGCCTTCCAAAAGCCCGAAGTGAAAACCACATCCCTGTCCGAAACAATGGATGTGGGAAACCCATGAAGTCGGGCAATGTTGGAGAAGAAGGCTTTAGCAACAGACTCCGCAGTGTATGGATGCGCCAAGGGGATGAAATGCGCATACTTGGAGAAACGGTCCACAACGGTCAGTATGACACTTTTGCCGCCCACCTTCGGAAGTGCCTCAATGAAATCCATGGAGGTGTCTTCCTAGACACGAGAGGGCACTGTCAAGGGCTGCAATAAGCCAGCTGGATGAAGCTGCTCCGTCTTGTTGCATTGACAAACCTGACAAGCACGAATATACTGCTGAAGTGCGGCCCTTGCTTGCGGCAGATGGAAATCCCGGCGAAGACGATGAAGTGACTTCTAGATACCTTCATGGCCAGCATCATGGGCTACACCCAGGACCTCCCCGATCAGCGGCGACGCGGGTGGCACATAAGCCCGTAGTTGGAAGATAACAACACCATCAATGAGAGCCCAAGGCTGTCCTAACTCACCAGATTCTAGTTGTTCTCGAAAAGTGACAAGCGCCGGGTTCGTGTGTGCAGCCTGACGGAGAGCTTCAAACAGATCAAAAGAAGGCCCGGATATGGCGAGTGCCTGGCCGGCAGGAGCATCACGGCGAGAAAGAGCATCGGCGACGATGTTTTGGCAACCCAGTTTATATTCCACCGTGAAGTCGAACCCCAATAGTTTGCCCACCCAATGATGATGTGGAATGGTAGCGAGGCATTGGTCCAGCAAAAACTTCAGGCTGTAATGGTCAGTTTTGACGACGAACGCATGTCCCCAAAGATAGGGCTGCCAGTGGCGCACGGCGTGCACCAGACCAATGAGCTCCCGCTCATAAGCGGCGAGAGAAGCATGACGCGGAGCGATGGTTTTGCTGAAATAGGAAATGGGGCCGCCACCTTGATGCAGGACTACCTCGAAACCAGATCCAGATGCATCACACTCCATAATGAATGAAACAGCAAAATTCGGCAGCTGAAACATAGGGGTTGTGGTAAGAGCTTTCTTGAGGGATTCAAAGGCAATAGTCGCTGCAGGCGTCCAAAGAAATCCATCTTTCTTGAGGAGTGCCATGAGGGGAGCTGCAATGGTGCCAAAATCTTGAATGAACTTGCGGTAGTATCCTGCCAGTCCTAAGAAACCACGCATAGCGCGGACGATGCGTGGAACCGGCCAGTCTACCACGGCAAGAACCTTGTCGCTGTCCATGGAAACTCCTGCAGCAGAGATGACGTGTCCCAGATAAGCCATGGTTTCCTCCCCAAAGGAACACTTGGAGCGCTTGAGAAACAGTTGACGTGTGCGCATAGCCTCCAAAACGAGCTTGACATGACGTAGGTGATCCGACTAGGACGAGCTGTAGATCAAGATATCATCGAAGAACACAGGCACAAACCGACGAAGGTAGGGACGGAGGACGTCGATCAAGAGTGCTTGGAACGTCGCTGGGGCATTTGTCAAACCAAAGGCCATCACTACAAACTCAAAGAGGCCCTCATGTGTGCGGAATGACGTCTTATGGATATCCTCAGGGGCCATCCGAACCTGGTGGTAACCCGACCGGAGATCCAGTTTGGTGAAAAAGCGGGCACCCTTGAGTTCATCCAGAAGTTCATCGACAATGGGAATTGGAAACTTATCCTTGATGGTGACAAGGTTGAGACCACAGTAGTCGATGCAGAAACGCCAAGTCCCATCGGCCTTTCTGACGAGCAGAACGGGGGATGAAAATGCAGAAGAACTAGGACGGATCAGACCACGAGCTAGCATCTCTGAACATTGGTGCTCTAGTTCATCTTTTTGAATCGTTGGGTAGCGGTAGGGACAGATAGCAACCAGCGTTGTCCCGGGAATAAGATGAATATGATGGTCATGTGAGCGCTGCGGCGGCAGGCCCTGTGGGTCGGCGAAGACATCGGTGAAAGTGGCCAGCAGGTTGTCCAGAAGTTCCTTGCCTTCGCACGTGTGTAGGTGGGCAGGACGTCTGAGGGAGCCGAGGCCCGACCACTCCACACGGTGATCCGAGTGCCAAAACGACATCCACTACGTAGTGAAATCCCAGAGAATTGGCCCAAGAGTTTTGAGGAATCGTGTACCGAGGACGATGTCGAACACGCCCAATGGAATGGCATGCAGATCAACAATGAAACGCTCCTTGTCAATGGTGAACGCAGCCTGCTGAAGGAGTCCCTGACATGTCACCTTATCGCCATTAGCGACCGTGACTCCCAAACGACGATTGGAGGAGAAAGGCAGCCCGACGATGGTGGCCAGCTCTTCGTGGATGAAGTTATGAGTGCTGCCTGAATCAAGCAAGGCGACCAAGTCACGGTCCCCGATGCGAAGAGTGACCTGCATTGTGTCACTGGTGGGAATTCCGGTAACAGCCAAGAGTGAGATTTGTGCTTCCTGGAAATCCTCAAACTGCTCCTCTTCGGCGTCAGCGGATTGAATGTAGAACAGTCGTTTGCAGCGATGGCCCCGCGCGTACTTCTCATCACAATTGAAGCAGAGACCCTTAGTGCGCCATTCATCCATCTCGGCGGGCGTGAGTCTTTTAAAGATGAGCGCAGGCGTGGGGTTGGAGGAGTCCGGCAAGGCCGGAGTAGGTGCAGCCATGGGGCGGAGTGGCCGGCTGGGTAGGCCCGGAGTGGTCGCAGTGCTGGTGACAGTATTGAGGTGCTCAAAGGAGATTGCTAAGTCCATAGTTGCATCCAAAGTCGCTAGTTTCAGCATCTCGACCTGAGTTTTCATAGGCTCGCCCAAGTTGTTGGTGAAGATATCCCGCTCATCGTCGTCAGCAATGGGGCGCACCCGAGAGAGATTCTCTAGAAAGCGCTTGGAGTATTTGAAGGAAATATGCCCTAGAGGGAATAATAAAGTTATTATTTATTTCCTTATATCATGATAAATGTTTATTATTCATGCTAGAATTGTATTAACCGGAAACATGATACATGTGTGAATACATAGACAAACAGAGTGTCACTACTATGCCTCTACTTGACTAGCTCGTTAATCAAAGATGATTATGTTTCCTGCCATAGACATGAGTTGTCATTTGATTAACGGGATCACATCATTAGGAGAATGATGTGATTGACTTGACCCATTCCGTTAGCTTAGCACTTGATCGTTTAGTACTCTATTATTGCTTTCTTCATGACTTATACATGTTCCTATGACTATGAGATTATGCAACTCCCGTTTACCAGAGGAACACTTTGTATGCTACCAAACGTCACAACATAACTGGGTGATTATAAAGGTGCTCTACAGGTGTCTCCAAAGGTACTTGTTGGGTTGGCATATTTCGAGATTAGGATTTGTCACCCCGATTGTCGGAGAGGTATCTCCGGGCCCACTCAGTAATGCACATCACTATAAGCCTTGCAAGCATTGTAACTAATGAGTTAGTTGCGGGATGATGTATTATGGAACGAGTAAAGAGACTTGCCGGTAATGAGATTGAACTAGGTATTGAGATACCGACGATCGAATCTCGGGCAAGTAACATATCGATGACAAAGAGAACAACATATGTTGTTATGCGGTTTGACCGATAAAGTTCTTCGTAGAATATGTAGGAGCCAATATGAGCATCTAGGTTCCGCTATTGGTTGACCGGAGACATGTCTCGGTCATGTCTACATAGTTCTCGCACCGTAGGGTCCGCACGCTTAAAGTTTCGGTGATGATTGTATTATGAGTTTTTGTGTTTTGATGTACCGAAGGTAGTTCAGAGTCCCGGATGTGATCATGGACATGACGAGGAGTCTCGAAATGGTCGAGACATAAAGATCGATATATTGGACGACTATGTTCTGACACCGGAATGGTTTCGGGGAGTTTCGGACATATACCAGAGTACTGGGGGGTTACCGGAACCCCCCGGGGAGTTTAATGGGCCAAGATGGGCTTTAGTGGAGAAGAGGAGGGGCGGCTAGGGCAGGCCGCGCGCCCCTCCCCCTCTAGTCCGAATTGGACAAGGAGGGGGGCGCTGCGCCCCCCTTTCCTTCCTCTCTCTCCTTCCCTTCCTTTCCCCCTCCTATTCTAACTAGGAAAAGAAGGGAGTCCTACTCCCGGTGGGAGTAGGACTCCTCCCTGACGCACCCTCCCCTGGCCGGCCGCCTCCTCCCCCCTCGTCCTTTATATACGGGGGCAGGGGGACACCTCTAGACACAACAATTGATCTCTTGATCTCTTAGCCGTGTGCGGTGCCCCACTCCACCATATTCCACCTCGATCATATTGTAGCGGTGCTTAGGCGAAGCCCTGCGTCGCTAGAAACATCATCACCGTCATCACACCATCGTGCTAACGAAACTCTCCCGTGAAGCTCTGCTGGATCGGAGTTCGCGGGACGTCATCGAGCTGAACATGTGCTGAACTCAGAGGTGCCGTACGTTCGGTACTTGGATCGGTCGGATCGTGAAGACGTACGACTACATCAACCACGTTGTGCTAACGCTTCCGCTTTCGATCTACGAGGGTACGTGGACGATACTCTCCCCTCTTGTTGCTATGCATCACCATGATCATGTGTGTGCGTAGGAATTATTTTTGAAATTACTACATTCCCCAGCAGTGGCATCAGAGCCAGGTTTTATGCGTAGATGTTATATGCACGAGTAGAACACAAGTGAGTTGTGGGCGATACAAGTCATACTTCTTACTAGCATGTCATACTTTGGTTCGGCGGTATTGTTGGATGAAGCGGCCCAGACCAACATTACGCGTACGCTTACGCGAGACTGGTTCTACCAACGTGCTTTGCACACAGGTGGCTGGCGGGCGTCAGTTTCTCCAACTTTAGTTGAACCGAGTGTGGCTATGCCCGGTCCTTGAGAAGGATAAAACAACACTAACTTGACGAACTATCGTTGTGGTTTTGATGCGTAGGTAAGAACGGTTCTTGCTCAGCCCATAGCAGTCACGTAAAATATGCAACAACAAAGTAGAGGGCGTCTAACTTGTTTTTGCAGGGCATGTTTTGATGTGATATGGTCAAGGCATGATGCTAAATTTTATTGTATGAGATGATCATGTTTTGTAATCGAGTTATCGGCAACTGGCAGGAGCCATATGGTTGTCGCTTTATTGTATGCAATGCAATCGCCCTGTAATTGCTTTACTTTATCACTAAGCGGTAGCGATAGTCGTAGAAGCAATAGTTGGCGAGACGACAACGATGCTACGATGGAGATCAAGGTGTCGCGCCGGTGATGATGGTGATCATGACGGTGCTTCGAAGATGGAGATCACAAGCACAAGATGATGATGGCCATATCATATCACTTATATGATTGCATGTGATGTTTATCTTTTATGCATCTTATTTTGCTTAGATCGACGGTAGCATTATAAGATGATCTCTCACTATATTTCAAGGTATAAGTGTTCCCCCTGAGTATGCACCATTGCGAAAGTTCTTCGTGCTGAGACACCACGTGATGATCGGGTGTGATAAGCTCTACGTTCAAACACAATGGGTGCAAAACAGTTGCACACGCGAAATACTCAGGTTAAAGTTGACGAGCCTAGCATATGCAGATATGACCTCGGAACACTGAGACTAAAAGGTTGAGCGTGAATCATATAGTAGATAGTGATGTTCACCATTGAAACTACTCCATCTCATGTGATGATCGGACATGGTTTAGTTGATATGGATCATGTGATCACTTAGAAGATTAGAGGGATGTCTATCTAAGTGGGAGTTCTTTAAATAATTTAATTAACTGAACTTTAATTTATCATGAACTTAGTACCTGATAGTATTTTGCATGTCTATGTTGTTGTAGATAGATGGCCCATGTTGTTGTTCCGTTGAATTTTAATGCATTCCTTGAGAAAGCAAAGTTGAAAGATGATGGTAGCAATTACACGGACTGGGTCCGTAACTTGAGGATTATCCTCATTGCTGCACAGAAGAATTACGTCCTCGAAGCACCGCTAGGTGCCAAACCTGCTGCAGGAGCAACACCAGATGTTATGAACGTCTGGCAGAGCAAAGCTGATGACTACTCGATAGTTTAGTGTACCATGCTTTGCGGCTTAGAACCGGGACTTCAACGACGTTTTGAACGTCATGGAGCATATGAGATGTTCCAGGAGTTCAAGTTAATATTTCAAGCAAATGCCCGGATTGAGAGATATGAAGTCTCCAATAAGTTCTATAGCTGCAAAATGGAGGAGAATAGTTCTGTCAGTGAACATATACTCGGAATGTCTGGATATAACAATCACTTGATTCAACTGGGAGTTAATCTTCCGAATGATAGTGTCATTCACAGAATTCTTCAATCACTGCCACCAAGCTACAAGAGCTTCGTGATGAACTATAATATGCAAGGGATTGATAAGACAATTCCCGAGCTCTTCGCAATGCTAAAGGCTGCGGAGGTAGAAATCAAGAAGGAGCATCAAGTGTTGATGGTCAACAAGACCACTAGTTTTAAGAAAAAGGGCAAAGGGAAGAAGAAGGGGAACTTCAAGAAGAACATCAAACAAGTTGCTGCTCAAGAGAAGAAACCCAAGTCTGGACCTAAGCCTGAGACTGAGTGCTTCTACTGCAAGTAGACTGGTCACTGGAAGCGGAACTGCCCCAAGTATTTGGCGGATAAGAAGGATGGCAAGGTGAACAAAGGTATATGTGATATACATGTTATTGATGTGTACCTTACTAATGCTCGCAGTAGCATCTGGGTATTTGATACTGGTTCTGTTGCTAATATTTGCAACTCAAAACAGGGGCTACGGATTAAGTGAAGATTGGCTAAGGATGAGGTGACGATGCGCGTGGGAAATGGTTCCAAAGTCAATGTGATCGCGGTCGGCACGCTACCTCTACATCTACCTTCGGGATTAGTTTTAGACCTAAATAGCTGTTATTTGGTGCCAGCGTTGAGCATGAACATTATATCTGGATCTTGTTTGATGCGAGACGGTTATTCATTTAAATCAGAGAATAATGGTTGTTCTATTTATATGAGTAATATCTTTTATGGCCATGCACCCTTGAAGAGTGGTGTATTTATATTAAATTCGATAGTAGTGATACACATATTCATAATATTGAAGCCAAAAGATGCAGAGTTGATAATGATAGTGCAACTTATTTGTGGCACTGCCATTTAGGTCATATTGGTATAAAGCGCATGAAGAAACTCCATACTGATGGACTTTTGGAATGACTTGATTATGAATCACTTGGTACTTGCGAACCATGCCTCATGGGCAAGATGACTAAAACGCTGTTCTCCGAAACAATGGAGCGAGCAACAGATTTGTTGGAGATCATACATACTGATGTATGTGGTCCGATGAATATTGAAGCTCGCGGCGGGTATCATTATTTGCTCACCTTCACAGATGATTTAAGCAGATATGGGTATATCTACTTAATGAAACATAAGTCTGAAACATTTGAAAAGTTCAAAGAATTTCAGAGTGAAGTGGAAAATCATCGTAACAAGAAAATAGAGTTTCTACGATCTGATCGTGGAGGAGAATATTTGAGTTACGAGTTTGGTCTACATTTGAAACAATGCGGAATAGTTTCGCAACTCACGCCACCCGGAACACCACATCGTAATGGTGTGTCCGAACGTCGTAATCATACTTTACTAGATATGGTGTGATCTATGATGTCTCTTACTGATTTACCGCTATCATTTTGGGGTTATGCTTTAGAGACGGCTGCATTCACGTTAAATAGGGCACCATCAAAATCTGTTGAGACGACGCCTTATGAACTGTGGTTTGGCAAGAAACCAAAGTTGTCGTTTCTTAAAGTTTGGGGTTGCGATGCTTATGTGAAAAAACTTCAACCTGATAAGCTCGAACCCAAATCGGAGAAATGTGTCTTCATAGGATACCCAAAGGAAACTGTTGGGTACACCTTCTATCATAGATCTAAAGGCAAGACTTTTGTTGCTAAATTTGGATCCTTTCTAGAGAAGGAGTTTCTCTCGAAAGAAGTGAGTGGGAGGAAAGTAGAACTTGATGAGGTAACTGTACCTGCTCCCTTATTGGAAAGTAGTTCATCACAGAAACCGGTTCCTGTGACACCTACACCAATTAGTGAGGAAACTAATGATGATGATCATGAAGTTTCAGATCAAGTTACTACCGAACCGCGTAGGTCAACTAGAGTAAGATCCGCGCCAGAGTGGTACGGTAATCCTAATGGCTATTTGATGATCGTGATTGGTTTGAGTTGTATGTTTTATTATTGGTGTTGTCCTATGGTGCTCTCCGTGTCACGCAAGCGTGAGGGATTCCCGCTATAGGGTTTGCAATATGTTCATGATTTGCTTATGGTGGGTGGCGTGAGTGACAGAAGCACAGACCCGAGTAAGTAGGTTGTTTGCGTATGGGATAAAGGGGACTTGATACTTTAATGCTATGGTTGGGTTTTACCTTAATGAATCTTTAGTAGTTGCGGATGCTTGCTAGAGTTCCAAATCATAAGTGCATATGATCCAAGTAGAGAAAGTATGTTAGCTTATGCCTCTCCCTCAAATAAAATTGCAATAATGATTACCGGTCTAGTTATCGATTGCCTAGGGACAAACAACCTTCTTGTTGACAAAAGCTCTTTACTAAAACTAATTTAGTTGTGTCTTCATGTAAACAGCCCCTACTTTATATTTACTTGCTCTTTATTATCTTGCATGCCTATCCAACAACACCTACAAAGTACTTCTAGTTTCATACTTGTTTCCGGTAAAGCGAACGTCAAGTGTGCGTAGAGTTGTATCGGTGGTCGATAGAACTTGAGGGAATATTTGTTCTACCTTTAGCTCCTCGTTGGGTTCAACACTCTTACTTATCGAAAACTGTTGCGATCCCCTATACTTGTGGGTTATCAAGACCTTTTTCTGGCGCCGTTGCCGGGGAGCAATAGCGTGGGGTGAATATTCTTGTGTGTGCTTGTTTGCTTTATCACTCAGTAATTTTTATTTGCTGTTCTTAGTTGTTTTATATCTTTAGTTATGGGTAGGAAACGCAAAATACCAAAAAAAAAATAGTTGTACCTACTGAACCAATGGTTGAAGAATCAATCAAAATCTATCACACTGCTGAAGCTTATTACTTGGATCATCTTCGATCCCTATGTGCTCGTGCTGAAACCCCAATTAGCTTAGTTGAGGGCAAATCCTTAGATGAGCATGCTTGTTATGTGCGACACCGTATATCTGAAAAAGGGAAACTATTATGGGGTCAAATTCAACGTTTGCAATGCTACGCTTGGAATTTATGTGAAATATATGATTATACTTGTTGTTCTGAAGACCCTAAGAAACACCTCCCCTATCAATGTGAGTTTAGTAATAATGGAATCGTATCTTCGTATGTTAAGGATGTTTATAATTACTATGATGTTCAACAAATTGAAGAATTTGTTGCTTTTAAGAGTGCTTTTGAAATTGCTTCTTTGATTGAAAAGTATGATGCTACTCTTCATAAATCTAATTTTTTTGCCATACTTGAATATTGTTATGAGAATTATGCTTCTAATGCTTATGTTAAACCATATATTGAGGAATACTCCGCTGTCCAAGAAGAGATTAATATTTTGCAGGAGTCTATGGAAGAAGAAATTGATGAAACTGTGAGCTCATTGGATGAAAAAGATGAGGAAGAGAGCGAAGAACAAAAGGAGGAAGAGTGGATTAGCTACCCATGCCCACCTTCTAATGAGAGTAACTCTTCAACTCATACATTGTTTAATTCCCCTTCGTGCTTACCGAAGGATGATTGCTATGATGATTGTTATGATCCCGTTGATTCTCTTGAAATATCCCTTTTTGATGATGCTTGCTATGCTTGTGGCCAAGATGCCAATACGAATTATGCTTATGGCGAACTTGCTATAGTTCCTTATGTTAAACATGAAATTGTTGCTATTGCACCCACACATGATAGTCCTATTATCTTTTTGAATTCTCCCGACTACACTATATCGGAGAAGTTTGCACTTATTAAGGATTATATTGATGGGTTGCCTTTTACCGTTACACATGAAGATTTTGATGAATATAATATGCATGTGGTTTCTGCTCCTACTTGCAATTATTATGAGAGAGGAACTATATCTCCACCTCTCTATGTCTCCAACACGATAAAATTGCAAGAAACTGTTTATACTATGCATTGGCCTTTACTATGTGTCATGAATTATTATTTTATGACATGCCGATGCATACGAAGAGAGTTAGACTTCGTCATTACATGATATATGTTGCTTTGTGCTCACTACTAAATTACAAATCATTGTTGATTCAAATTGGCTTTGATATACCTTGGGATCCGGGTGGATTCACTACTTGAGCACTATATGCCTAGCTTAATGGCTTTAAAGAAAGCGCTGTCAGCGAGACAACCCGGAAGTTTTAGAGAGTCATTTATTTCTGTTGAGTGCTTTCATATAGTTTAAAAACAACAAAAATAAAGAGGGGAACCCAAAACTTTCCAAAAAGGAAAGTGAAAGTGAGAAAGACAAGCATTGTTGAAGTGGGAGAGCTCCTTGAACTTTGTTCATGCTCACGGAAACTTTGTGAATCTTGGTTACAGAAACTTTTCAATAAAAATAATTATCCCCTTGTACAATTCCATTGTATTATAAAAATAATGTGCCAAGGTTTGCCTTTAGGATGTTTACATTTGCTTGATGATTTGTACGGTGCAGGACAGAAACTTTGGCTGTAGTGCGTGATTTTACATTTTTAGCTGGAACGTCAAATGGTTCTGATTCTTCTTGCACTGTCTTACTATAGAAATTGTTTATTTTTACTAATTTTGGTAGAATTTTTCAAGTATCAGAAGTATGGTGAATGTTCAGATTTCTACAGACTGTTCTGTTTTAGACAGATTCTGTTTTTGATGCATAGTTTGCTTGTTTTGATGAAACTATCAATTTATATCAGTGGATTAAGCCATGAAAAAGTTATATTACAGTAGACACAATGCAAAAACAAAATATGAATTGGTTTGCAACAGTACTTAGAGTAGTGATTTGATTTATTATACTAACGGATCTTACCGAGTTTTTGTTGGGGAACGTTGCAGAAAACAAAAAATTTCCTACCGTTTCACCAAGATCCATCTATGAGTTCATCTAACAACGAGTGATCGGATGCATCTACATACCTTTGTAGATCGCGAGCGGAAGCGTTCAAAGAACGGGGATGAGGGAGTCGTACTCGACGTGATCCAAATCACCGGAGATCCTAGCGCCGAACGGACGGCACCTCCGCGTTCAACACACGTACGGTCAGCGTGACGTCTCCTTCTTCTTGATCCAGAAAGGGGCAAGGAGAGGTTGAGGAAGATGGCTCCAGCAGCAGCACGACGGCGTGGTGGTGATGAAGTTGCAGTACTCCGGCAGGGCTTCGCCAAGCTCTATGGAGGAGGAGGATGTGGAGAGGGAGAGGGAGTTACCAAAGGCAACAAGTAAGAGGTCCTCCATCCCCCCCACTATATATAGGGGGGCCTAGGGGGGCGCCGGCCCTAGGAGATGCGATCTCCTAGGGGGGCGGCGGCCAAGGGGTGGGGGGCTTGCCCCCCAAGCAAGGGGGCGCCCCCCTTTAGGGTTTCCCCCACCCTAGGCGCATGGGCCCTAGGGGAAGTGGCGCCCCAGCCCACTTTGGGCTGGATCCCTTCCCACTTCAGCCCATGGGGCCCTCCGGGATAGGTGGCCCCACCCGGTGGACCCCCGGGACCCTTTCGGTGGTCCCGGTACAATACCGGTGACCCCGAAACTTGTCCCGATGGCCGAAATAGCACTTCCTATATATAATTCTTTACCTCCGGACCATTCCGGAACTCCTCGTGACGTCCGGGATCTCATCCGGGACTCCGAACAACATTCGGGTTACTGCATATACATATCCCTACAACCCTAGCATCACCGAACCTTAAGTGTGTAGACCCTACGGGTTCGGGAGACATGTAGACATGACCGAGATCGCTCTCCGGTCAATAACCAATAGCGGGATCTGGATACCCATGTTGGCTCCCACATGCTCCTCGATGATCTCATCGGATGAACCACAATGTCGAGGATTCAAGCAACCCCGTATACAATTCCCTTTGTCAATCGGTATGCTACTTGCCCGAGATTCGATCGTCGGTATCCCAATACCTTGTTCAATCTCGTTACCGGCAAGTCACTTTACTCGTACCGTAATGCATGATCCCGTGACCAGACACTTGGTCACTTTGAGCTCATAATGATGATGCATTACCGAGTGGGCCCAGTGATACCTCTCGGTCACACGGAGTGACAAATCCCAGTCTTGATCCGTGTCAACCCAACAGACACTTTTGGAGATACCCGTAGTATACCTTTATAGTCACCCAGTTACGTTGTGACGTTTGGTACACCCAAAGCACTCCTACGGTATCCGGGAGTTACACGATCTCATGGTCTAAGGAAAGGATACTTGACATTGGAAAAACTCTAGCAAACGAACTATACGATCTTATGCTATGTTTAGGATTGGGTCTTGTCCATCACATCATTCTCCTAATGATGTGATCTCGTTATCAATGACATCTAATGTCCATAGTCAGGAAACCATGACTATCTGTTGATAAACGAGCTAGTCAACTAGAGGCTTACTAGGGACATGTTGGTGTCTATTATTCACACATGTATTACGATTTCCGGATAACACAATTATAGCATGAATAAAGACAATTATCATGAACAAGGAAATATAATAATAATGCTTTTATTATTGCCTCTAGGGCATATTTCCAACAGTCTCCCACTTGCACTAGAGTCAATAATCTAGTTACATTGTGATGAATCGAACACCCATGGAATTCTGGTGTTGATCATGTTTTGCTCTAGGGAGAGGTTTAGTCAACGGATCTGCTACATTCAGGTCCGTATGTACTTTACAAATATCTATGTCTCCATCTTGAACATTTTCACGAATGGAGTTGAAGCGACGCTTGATGTGCCTGGTCTTCTTGTGAAACCTGGGCTCCTTGGCAAGTGCAATAGCTCCAGTGTTGTCACAGAAGAGTTTGATTGGCCCCGACGCATTGGGTATGACTCCTAGGTCGGTGATGAACTCCTTCACCCAAATTGCTTCATGCGCTGCCTCCGAGGCTGCCATGTACTCCGCTTCACATGTAGATCCCGCCACGACGCTCTGCTTGCAACTGCACCAGCTTACTGCCCCACCATTCAAAATATACACGTATCCAGTTTGTGACTTGGAGTCATCCAGATCTGTGTCGAAGCTAGCGTCGACGTAACCTTTTACGACGAGCTCTTCGTCACCTCCATAAACGAGAAACATTTCCTTAGTCCTTTTCAGGTACTTCAGGATATTCTTGACCGTTGTCCAGTGTTCCTTGCCGGGATTACTTTGGTACCTTCCTACCAAACTTACGGCAAGGTTTACATCAGGTCTGGTACACAGCATGGCATACATAATAGAACCTATGGCTGAGGCATAGGGGATGACACTCATCTCTTCTATATCTTCTGCCGTGGTCGAACATTGAGCTGAGCTCAATTTCACACCTTGTAACACAGGCAAGAACCCCTTCTTAGACTGATCCATATTGAATTTCTTCAATATCTTATCAAGGTATGTGCTTTGTGAAAGACCTATGAGGCGTCTTGATCTATCTCTATAGATCTTGATGCCTAATATATATGCAGCTTCTCCAAGGTCCTTCATTGAAAAACTCTTATTCAAGTAGGCCTTAATGCTGTCCAAGAGTTCTATATCATTTCCCATGAAAAGTATGTCATCTACATATAATATGAGAAATGCTACAGAGCTCCCACTCACTTTCTTGTAAACACAGGCTTCTCCATAAGTCTGCGTAAACCCAAACGCTTTGATCATCTCATCAAAGCGAATGTTCCAACTCCGAGATGCTTGCACCAGCCCATAAATCGAGCGTTGGAGCTTGCACACCTTGTCAGCATTCTTAGGATCGACAAAACCTTCCAGCTGCATCATATACAATTCTTCCTTAAGGAAACCATTAAGGAATGCAGTTTTGACGTCCATTTGCCATATCTCATAATCATAGAATGCGGCAATTGCTAACATGATTCAGACGGACTTTAGCTTCGCTACCGGTGAGAAAGTCTCATCGTAGTCAACCCCTTGAACTTGTCGATAACCCTTAGCGACAAGCCGAGCTTTATAGATGGTCACATTATCATCCGCGTTTGTCTTCTTCTTAAAGATCCATTTATTTTCTATGGCTCGCCGCTCAACAGGCAAGTCAGTCAAAGTCCATACTTCGTTTTCATACATGGATCCTATCTCGGATTTCATGGCTTCTAGCCATTTGTCGGAATCCGGGCCCGCCATCGCTTCTTCATAGTTCGAAGGTTCACCGTTGTCTAACAACATGATTTCCAAGACAGGGTTGCCATACCACTCTGGTGCCGAACGTGTCCTTGTGGACCTACGAAGTTCAGTAGCAACTTGATCTAAAGTTTCATGATCATCATCATTAACTTCCTCTCTAGTCGGTGCAGGCACCTCAGGAACATTTTCTTGAGTTGCGCCATTCTCCGGTTCAAGAGGTAATACTTCATCAAGTTCTACTTTCCTCCCACTTACTTCTTTCAAGAGAAACTCTTTCTCTAGAAAGGATCCATTCTTGGCAACAAAGATCTTGCCTTCGGATCTAAGGTAGAAGGTATACCCAATAGTTTCTTTAGGGTATCCTATGAAGACGCATTTTTCCGACTTGGGTTCGAGCTTTTCAGGTTGAAGTTTCTTGACATAAGCATCGCATCCCCAAACATTTAGAAACGACAGCTTAGGTTTCTTCCCAAACCATAATTCATACGGTGTCGTCTCAATGGATTTCGACGGAGCCCTATTTAAAGTGAATGCGGCAGTCTCTAAAGCATAGCCCCAAAAAGATAGCGGTAAATCGGTAAGAGACATCATAGATCGCACCATATCTAATAGAGTGCGATTACGACGTTCGGACACACCATTACGCTGAGGTGTTCCAGGCGGCGTGAGTTGTGAAACTATTCCATATTTTCTTAAGTGTGTGCCAAATTCGTGACTCAAGTATTCTCCTCCACGATCTGATCGCAAAAACTTGATTTTTCTGTCACATTGATTCTCAACCTCACTCTGAAATTCCTTGAACTTTTCAAAGGTTTCAGACTTGTGTTTCATTAAGTAGACATACCCATATCTACTCAAGTCATCAGTGAGTGTGAGAACATAACGATAGCCACCGCAAGCCTCAACACTCATTGGACCGCACACATCAGTATGTATGATTTCCAATAAGTTGGTTGCTCGCTCCATTGTTCCTGAGAACGGAGTCTTGGTCATTTTACCCGTGAGGCATGGTTCGCACGTGTCAAATGATTCATAATCAAGAGACTCTAAAAGTCCATCTGCATGGAGCTTCTTCATGCGTTTGATACCTATGTGACCAAGGCGGCAGTGCCACAAGTATGTGGGACTATCATTATCAACCTTACATCTTTTGGTATTCACACTATGAACATGTGCAGCATTACGCTCGAGATTCATTAAGAATAAACCATTCACCATCGGAGCATGACCATAAAACATATCTCTCATATAAATAGAACAACCATTATTCTCGGATTTAAATGAGTAGCCATCTCGAATTAAACGAGATCCCGATACAATGTTCATGCTCAAAGCTGGCACTAAATAACAATTATAGAGGTTTAAAACTAATCCCGTAGGTAAATGCAGAGGTAGCGTGCCGACGGCGATCACATCGACCCTGGAACCATTCCCGACGTGCATCGTCACCTCGTCCTTCGCCAGTCTCCGCTTATTCCGCAGCTCCTGCTTTGAGTTACAAATGTGAGCAACTGCACCGGTATCAAATACCCAGGAGCTACTACGAGTACTGGTAAGGTACACATCAATTACATGTATATCACATATACCTTTTGTGTTGCCGGCCTTCTTGTCTGCTAAGTATTTGGGGCAGTTCCGCTTCCAGTGACCACTTCCCTTGCAATAAAAGCACTCAGTCTCGGGCTTGGGTCCATTCTTTGGCTTCTTCCCGGTAGCTTGCTTACCGGGCGCGGCAACTCCCTTGCCGTCCTTCTTGAAGTTCTTCTTACCCTTGCCTTTCTTGAACTTAGTGGTTTTATTCACCATCAACACTTGATGTTCCTTTTTGACTTCTACCTCTGCTGATTTCAGCATTGCAAATAATTCGGGAATGGTCTTTTCCATCCCCTGCATATTGAAGTTCATCACAAAGCTCTTGTAGTTTGGTGGAAGCGACTGAAGGATTCTGTCAATGACTGCGTCATCCGGGAGATTAACTCCCAGCTGAGTCAAGCGGTTATGTAACCCAGACATTGTGAGTATGTGCTCACTGACAGAACTATTTTCCTCCATCTTACAGCTGAAAAACTTGTCGGAGACTTCATATCTCTCGACCCGGGCATGAGCTTGGAAAACCATTTCCAGCTCTTCGAACATCTCATATGCTCCGTGTCTCTCAAAACGTTTTTGGAGCCCCGGTTCTAAGCTATAAAGCATGCCGCACTGAACGAGGGAGTAATCATTAGCACGTGTCTGCCAAGCATTCATAACGTCTTGGTTCTATGGGACGGGTGCGTCACCTAGCGGTGCTTGTAGGACATAATCTTTCTTGGCAGCTATGAGGATGATCCTTAGGTTCCGGACCCAGTCCGTATAGTTGCTACCATCGTCTTTCAGCTTGGTTTTCTCTAGGAACGCGTTGGAGTTGAGGACAACATTGGCCATTTGATCTACAAGACATATTGTAAAGATTTTAGACTAAGTTCATGATAATTAAGTTCATCTAATCAAATTATTCAATGAACTCCCACTCAGATAGACATCCCTCCAGTCATCTAAGTATAACATGATCCGAGTTAACTAGGCCGTGTCCGATCATCACGTGAGACGAACTAGTCAACGTCGGTGAACATCTTCATGTTGATCGTATCTTCTATACGACTCATGCTCGACCTTTCGATCTTCTGTGTTCCGAGGCCATGTCTGTACATGCTAGGCTCGTCAAGTCAACCTAAGTGTTTGCATGTGTAAATATGTCTTACACCCGTTGTATGTGAATGTTGGAATCTATCACACCCGATCATCACGTGGTGCTTCGAAACAACGAACTGTCGCAACGGTGCACAGTTAGGGGGAACACTTTCTTGAAATTTTTATGAGGGATCATCTTATTTACTAACGTCGTTCTAAGCAAACAAGATGTACAAAACATGATAAACATCACATGCAATCAAATAATAATAGTGACATGATATGGCCAATATCACATAGCTCCTTTGATCTCCATCTTGGGGCTCCATGATCATCTTGTCACCGGCATGACACCATGATCTCCATCATCATGATCTCCATCATCATGATCTCCATCATCGTGTCTCCATGAAGTTGCTCGCCAACTATTACTTCTACTACTACGGCTAACGCGTTTAGCAATAAAGTAAAGTAATTTACATGGCGTTTCTCAATGACACACAGGTCATACAAAAAATAAAGACAACTCCTATGGCTCCTGCCGGTTGTCATACTCATCGACATGCAAGTCGTGATTCCTATTACAATAGCATGAACATCTCATACATCACATATATATCATTCATCATTCATCACAACTTTGGCCATATCACATCACAGAACACTTGCTGCAAAAACAAGTTAGACGTCCTCTAATTGTTGTTGCAAGTTTTACGTGGCTGCAATAGGGTTCTAGCAAGAACGTTTTCTTACCTACATGAAAACCACAACGTGATTTGTCAACTTCTATTTACCCTTCATAAGGACCCTTTTCATCGAATCCGCTCCAACTAAAGTGGGAGAGACAGACACCCGCCAGCCACCTTATGCAACTTGTGCATGTTAGTCGGTGGAACCGGTCTCACGTAAGCGTACGTGTAAGGTTGGTCCGGGCCGCTTCATCCCACAATACCGCTGAAGCAAGATAAGACTAGTAGCGGCAAGAAAGTTGACAACATCTACGCCCACAACAAATTGTGTTCTACTCGTGCAAAGAGAACTACGCATAGACCTAGCTCATGATGCCACTGTTGGGGAACGTTGCAGAAAACAAAAAAATTCCTACGGTTTCACCAAGATCCATCTATGAGTTCATCTAACAACGAGTGACGGATGCATCTACATACCTTTGTAGACCGCGAGCGGAAGCGTTCAAAGAACGGGGATGAGGGAGTCGTACTCGACGTGATCCAAATCACCGGAGATCCTAGCACCGAACGGACGGCACCTCCGCGTTCAACACACGTACGGTCAGCGTGACGTCTCCTTCTTCTTGATCCAGCAAGGGGCAAGGAGAGATTGAGGAAGATGGCTCTAGCAGCAGCACGACGGCGTGGTGGTGATGGAGCTGCAGTACTCCGGCAGGGCTTCGCCAAGCTCTATGGAGGAGGAGGATGTGTTGGAGAGGGAGAGGGAGGTACCAAAGGCAAAAAGTAAGAGGTCCTCCATCCCCCCCACTATATATAGGGGGGCCTAGGGGGGGCACCGGCCCTAGGAGATGCAATCTCCTAGGGGGGCGGCGGCCAAGGGGTGGGGGGCTTGCCCCCCAAGCAAGGGGGCGCCCCCCCCCCCTTTAGGGTTTCCCCACCCTAGGCGCATGGGCCCTAGGGGAAGTGGCGCCCTAGCCCACTTTGGGCTGGATCCCTTCCCACTTCAGCCCATGGGGCCCTCCGGGATAGGTGGCCCCACCCGGTGGACCCCCGGGACCCTTCCGGTGGTCCCGGTACAATACCGGTGACCCCGAAACTTGTCCCGATGGCCGAAATAGCACTTCCTATATATAATTCTTTACCTCCGGACCATTCCGGAACTCCTCGTGACGTCCGGGATCTCATCCGGGACTCCGAACAACATTCGGGTTACTGCATATACATATCCCTACAACCCTAGCGTCACCGAACCTTAAGTGTGTAGACCCTACGGGTTCGGGAGACATGTAGACATGACCGAGATCGCTCTCCGGTCAATAACCAACAGCGGGATCTGGATACCCATGTTGGCTCCCACATGCTCCTCGATGATCTCATCGGATGAACCACGATGTCGAGGATTCAAGCAACCCCATATACAATTCCCTTTGTCAATCGGTATGCTACTTGCCCGAGATTCGATCGTCGGTATCCCAATACCTTGTTCAATCTCGTTACCGGCAAGTCACTTTATTCATACCGTAATGCATGATCCCGTGACCAGACACTTGGTCACTTTGAGCTCATAATGATGATGCATTACCGAGTGGGCCCAGTGATACCTCTCCGTCACACGGAGTGACAAATCCCAGTCTTGATCCGTGTCAACCCAACAGACACTTTCGGAGATACCCGTAGTATACCTTTATAGTCACCCAGTTACGTTGTGACGTTTGGTACACCCAAAGCACTCCTACGGTATCCGGGAGTTACATGATCTCATGGTCTAAGGAAAGGATACTTGACATTGGAAAAACTCTAGCAAACGAACTATACAATCTTATGCTATGTTTAGGATTGGGTCTTGTCCATCACATCATTTTCCTAATGATGTGATCTCGTTATCAATGACATCCAATGTCCATAGTCAGGAAACCATGACTATCTGTTGATCAACGAGCTAGTCAACTAGAGGCTTACTAGGGACATGTTGGTGTCTATTATTCACACATGTATTACGATTTCCGGATAACACAATTATAGCATGAATAAAGACAATTACCATGAACAAGGAAATATAATAATAATGCTTTTATTATTGCCTCTAGGTCATATTTCCAACAGTTTTCTGTTGAAGTTTTGTGTGGATGAAGTGTTCGATGATTGAGAAGGTTTCGATGTGAGAAGAAGGAAGAGAGGCAAGAGATCAAGCTTGGGGATGCCCGAGGCACCCCAAGTAAATATTCAAGGAGACTCAAGCGTCTAAGCTTGGGGATGCTAGGGAGGCATCCCCTCTTTCTTCAACAAATATCCGTATGTTTTCGGATTCGTTTCGTTCATGCGATATGTGCAATCTTGGAGCGTCTTTTGCATTTAGGTTTTTATTTTTATTTTTATGCACCATGCTGGTATGAGATAGTCCTTGATTGATTTATAGAATGCTCATTGCACTTCACTTATATCTTTTGAGTATGGCTTTATAGAATGCTTCATGTGCTTCACTTATATCATTTGAAGTTTGGATTGCCTGTTTCTCTTTACTTAAACAACCGCCATTTGCAGAATGCTCTTTTGCTTCACTTATACTTGTTAGAGTGTGGGCATATCTTTTGTAGAAAGAATTAAACTCTCTTGCTTCACTTATATCTGTTTAGAGAGATGACAGGAATTGGTCATTCACATGGTTAGTCATAAAATCCTACATAAAACTTGTAGATCACTGAATATGATATGTTTGATTCCTTGCAATAGTTTTACGGTATAAAGGTGGTGATATTAGAGTCATGCTAGTCGAGTAATTGTGAAATTGAGAAATACTTGTGTTGAGGTTTGCAAGTCCTGTAGCATGCACGTATGGTGAACCGTTATGTAACGAAGTCGGAGCATGAGGTGTTTATTGATTGTCTTCCTTATGAGTGGCGGTCGGGGACGAGCGATGGTCTTTTCCTACCAATCTATCCCCCTAGGAGCATGCGCTTAGTACTTTGTTTTGATGACTAATAAATTTTTGCAATAAGTATGTGAGTTCTTTATGACTAATGTTGAGTCCATGGATTATACGCACTCTCACCCTTCCACCTTTGCTAGCCTCTCTAGTACGGCGCAACTTTCGCCGGTACCATAAACCCACCATATACCTTCCTCAAAACAGCCACCATACCTACCTATTATGGCATTTCCATAGCCATTTCGAGATATATTGCCATGCAACTTCCATCATCATCATATACATGACTTGAGCATTCATTGTCATATTGCTTTGCATGATCGTAACATAGCTAGCATGATGTTTTCATGGCTTGTCCGTTTTTTGATGTCATTGCTACGCTAGATCATTGCACATCCCGGTACACCGCCGGAGGCGTTCATATAGAGTCATATCTTTGTTCTACATATCGAGTTGTAATCATTGAGTTGTAAATAAATAGAAGTGTGATGATCATCATTAATAGAGCATTGTCCCAAAAAAGGCCAAAAAAAGAGAAAGGCCAAATAAAAAAAGAAAATAAATAAAAAGGGGCAATGCTACTATTCCTTTTTTCCACACTTGTGCTTCAAAATAGCACCATGTTCTTCATATAGAGAGTCTCTTGAGTTATCACTTTCATATAGTAGTGGGAATTTTCATTATAGAACTTGGCTTGTATATTCCAACAATGGGCCTCCTCAAGTGCACTAGGTCTTCGTGAGCAAGCAAGTTGGATGCACACCCACTTAGTTTCTTTTGTTGAGCTTTCATACATTTATAGCTCTAGTGCGTCCGTTGCTTGGCAATCCCTATTCACTCATATTGATATCTATTGACGGGCATCTCCATAGCCCATTGATACGCCGAGTTGATGTGAGACTATCTTCTCCTTTTTGTCTCCTCCACCATCATATTCTATTCCACCTATAGTGCTATGTCCATGGCTCACGCTCATGTATTGCGTGAAAGTTGAAAAGGTTTGAGAACGTAAAAACTATGAAACAATTGCTTGGCTTGTCGTCGGGGTTGTGCATGATGTGAATATTTTGTGTGGTGAAGATGGAGCATAGCCAGACTATATGATTTTGTAGGGATAACTTTCTTTGGCCTTGTTATTTTGAAAAGACACGATTGCTTTATTAGTGGGCTTGAAGTATTATTGTTTTTATGTCAAATGATAGACTATTGCTTTGAATCACTCGTATCTTAATATTCATGACATGATTAGACATATGATCAAGATTATGCTAGGTAGCATTCCACATCAAAAATTATCTTTTTTATCATTTACCTACTCGAGGACGAGCAGGAATTAAGCTTGGGGATGCTGATACGTCTCCGTCGTATCTATAATTTTTGATTGTTCCATGCCAATATTATTCAGCTTTCATATACTTTTGGCAACTTTTTATATTATTTTTGGGACTAACATATTGATCCAATGCCCAATTTCAGTTCCTGTCTGCTGCATGTTTTTGGTTTAGCAGAATATCCATATCAAACGGAGTCCAAACGGGATAAAAACAGACGGAGCTTATTTTTGGAAAATATGGAAAATTCAGAAGGAAAATCAACGCGAACCAGTGCCCGAGGTGGTCACGAGGCAGGGGGCGCCCCCCTAGGGCGCTCCCCCTACCCTCGTGAGCCCACTGTAAGGCGGTTGAAGCTCTTCTTGTGCCGCAAGAAAGCTAATATTCTGAAAAAAATCACGGCGAAGGTTTCAGGCCAATCGGAGTTACGGATCTCCATATATATATATACGAAACGGTCAAACAGAGCCAGAAGACAACGCAGAACCAGAGAGAGACAGAGAGATAGATCCAATCTCGGAGGGGCTCTCGCCCCTCCCATGCCATGGGAGCCGAGGACCAGAGAGGAAACCCTTCTCCCATCTAGGGAGGAGGTCAAGGAAGAAGAAGAAGGGGGGCCCTCTCCCCCTTGCTTCCGGTGGCGCCGGAGCGCTGCCGGGGCCATCATCATCACCGCCATCTTCACCAACAACTTCACCGCCATCATCACCAACTCTTCCCCCCTCTATGCAGCGATGTAACCTCTCTCTTACCCGCTGTAATCTCTACTTAAACATGGTGCTCAACGCTATATATTATTTTCGAATGATGTATGGCTATCCTATGATGTTTGAGTAGATCTGTTTTTTCCTAATGGCTATTTGATGATCGTGATTGGTTTGACTTGTATGTTTTATTATTGGTGTTGTCCTATGGTGATCTCCGTGTCGCGCAAGCGTGAGGGATTCCCGCTGTAGGGTTTGCAATATGTTCATGATTTGCTTATGGTGGATGGCGTGAGTGACAGAAGCACAAACCCGAGTAAGTAGGTTGTTTGCGTATGAGATAAAGGGGACTTGATACTTTAATGCTATGGTTGGGTTTTACCTTAATGAATCTTTAGTAGTTGCGGATGCTTGCTAGAGTTCCAATCATAAGTGCATATGATCCAAGTAGAGAAAGTATGTTAGCTTATGCCTCTCCCTCAAATAAAATTGCAATAATGATTACCGGTCTAGTTATCGATTGCCTAGGGACAAATAACCTTATTGTTGACAAAAGCTCTTTACTAAAACTAATTTAGTTGTGTCTTCATGTAAACAACCCCTACTTTATATTTACTTGCTCTTTATTATCTTGCATACCTATCCAACAACACCTACAAAGTACTTCTAGTTTCATACTTGTTTCCGGTAAAGCGAACGTCAAGTGTGCGTAGAGTATCGGTGGTCGATAGAACTTGAGGGAATATTTGTTCTACCTTTAGCTCCTCATTGGGTTCGACACTCTTACTTATCAAAAACTGTTGCGATCCCCTATACTTGTGGGTTATCAAAGACAGACACTGACGGTAATGTTACTGTCTACAAAGCTCGACTTGTTGCAAAAGGTTTTCGACAAGTTCAAGGAGTTGACTATGATGATACCTTCTCACCCTGTAACACCCCGGATGTAACTTTCCCAATTTGTACTCCAACTCTTGCCGTTTCCGGCGTTAAGTTATTTTATTTTCTCGGGTTTGGGTTTTTGTCTCCGTGTGTTGTTATCGTTGTCATGCATCTCATATCATGTCATCATGTGCATTGCATTTGCATACGTGTTCATCTCATGCATTCGAGCATTTTCCCCATTGTCCGTTTTGCATTCCGGCGCTTCGTTCTCCTCCGGTGGTCATTTCTACCTTTCTTTCGTGTGTGGGGATTAAACATTTCCGGTTTGGACCGAGACTTGCCAAGGGGCCTTGGTTTACTACCGGTAGACCGCCTGTCAAGTTTCGTATCATTTGGACTTCGTTTGATACTCCAACGTTTAACCGAGGGACCAAAAAGGTCTCGTGTGTGTTGCATCCAAACACCCCTCCAATTTGGCCCAAAACCCACCTAAGCCTTCTCCATCATCTAGAGCGTTCGATCACGATCGCGTGGCCGAAAACCGCACCTCATTTGGACTCTCCTAGCTCCCTCTACCTATAAAACTAGCCCCTCCTCCGAAAAATCCGGATCCCCTCGTCTGAAACCCTAATTTTTTCCCCCTCCGCGCCGCCAGACACGTCCGGGCGACGCCAGACAACTCCCGCCGCCGCTCCCAGCCTCTCCTGCGCTGCCACGTGGCCACAGCCGCCGTCCCCGCCGCCGAAGCCCGCTTGGCCCGTGGCCGGCCCCCGTGGGCCCATCCACCGCCCCGCGCCTTCCTGCTCCCCGCCGCCGCATCACCGCCTCCCTCGCCAACGCCGGCG